>NC_062563.1:10480000-10717500 GCF_022837055.1 Prionailurus viverrinus
TGCGCCACCCAGGCGCCCCGCCCCCAATCTTTTTTTGCTTTTAAGTGTTTTATTTTTTCTTCCTAAAAAACAAGGACATTCATCAGGATCAGAAATTAACATTGCTACAGTACAATTCTCTGTCCTGCAGGGGTTATTGAAATGTCGTCAGTTGTCCCATGACTTAGCTTCTACTTACTTCACGAAAAAAAAAAAAAAGAAAAAAAAAAGAATCCCCCTTCTCCCCCAACCCCCACCATCAGAATCCAACCCGGGAGCACAAACTGCATTCTGCTGTCACACCTCTTGTCTCCTTAAATCTGGAACAGCTCCTCGGCTTTCCTGGACTTTCATGGCCTTGACGCTTTTGAGCAACACAGGCGACTATCTTGTAGAACGTTCCTTAGTTTGGGTCTGACACTTAGTTACGGGGCAGGCTCCGTGTCTGTGTCGTTGCCGCTGTCCTCAGTGCGCGTTGTAAGGAGGCGCGAGCCGTTGGCCTGTCCTGCTCTCAGAGATGCTAACGCGGCCAAGTTTCCCTTCCCCTTGCTGATTCATCGTATTGCGGCAGCCCCGAGTGACAGGGCCAGGCTTTTCACCCAGGGGACGTCTTGTCAGAACCCGAACTCTTAGTCATTTTACTAAGTTATTTTCTACAGGCCACTAAGAAGTTTTTGATGTGTGATCTTCCAGTATCTTTTTTCTTTTCTTTTTAAAAAAAATTTTTTTTTTCAATGTTTATTTATTTTTGGGACAGAGAGAGACAGAGCATGAACGGGGGAGGGGCAGAGAGAGAGGGAGACACAGAATCGGAAACCGGCTCCAGGCTCTGAGCCATCAGCCCAGAGCTTGACGCGGGGCTTGAACTCCCGGACCGCGAGATCGGGACCTGGCTGAAGTCGGACGCTTAACCGACTGTGCCACCCAGGCGCCCCTTTTTTCTTTTTTAATATTTTATTTCTGAGGGATCTCTGCATCCACGATGGGGCTCGAACTCACCACCCTGAGATCAAGAGTCGCATGCTTCACTGGCTGAGCCAGCTGGGCACCCCCAATATCTTTTCGTATATTTTTAACTGAAAAGGGAATTTTAGCATAGAGTTTCATACCCTCTGTTTTAAACTTGATATTTCATCATCCCTCCTTCCCAAATTTTTGAATAGTCTAAAGACAGCTTTTTATAATTATGTGCATGTACCCCAGTACCTTTTTTTAAATGTTTTTATTTATTTATTTATTTTTATTAAAAAAATTTTTTTTAACGTTTATTTTTGAGACAGAGAGAAACAGAGCATGAATGGGGGAGGGTCAGAGAGAGGGAGACACAGAATCGGAAACAGGCTCCAGGCTCTGAGCTGTCAGCACAGAGCCCGAGGCGGGGCTCGAACTCACGGACCGCGAGATCATGACCTGAGCTGAAGTCAGCAGCTTAACCGACTGAGCCACCCAGGCGCCCCAATGTTTTTATTTATTTTTGAGAGAGCGTGAGCCGGGGAGAGGCAGAGAGAGAGAGAGGGAGACACAGAATCAGAAGCAGGCTCCAGACTCTGAGGTGTCAGCACAGAGCCTGACGTGGGGCTCCAACTCACAAACTGCGAGATCATGACCCTAGCTGAAGTCAGATGCTTGACCGACTGAGCCACCCAAGCGCCTCCTAGAATCATTTTTAAACCATCTTACTCTTCCCTCAGCGTTACAAGGGCTTCCGGTTGTTTTTTGTTGTTCATTTTAGGGAGGGACGGGGCTTCTCTGGTAAATGAAGTGTTTCGAAGGTCCAGACTAATTGGAGAACATCGGTGAGCCTGGTGCTTGATGGCGTTTGGGGAGGGGCGGGGTTACCACAACGAGAACCTGTTCCGAACTTCAAAAATTAAAGGACTTTCGGATGTGGCTTTCCCTGTCCAGTAGCTTCTTTCTCCTTCTTGGGGGCACTGGATTGTGGCCCCTGGGGGATGACCCCTTGTCATCTGTCCTTCTTGGGGGCACTGGATTGTGGCTCCTGGAAGGCGACCCCTTGTGGTCTGCTTGGTGTTTATGGCACAGCACAACTGTGCACCCAGTTCATCCGTGACCACTGACACTTGAACCAGATTTCCAGGGGTGAAGGATGTTGCAACCCTTGGCCAGATTCTGAGATGGGCCTTGCGTGTGAGCGAGGGACAGTGGGAGGAGGACGGATATGGATGATCCGACCCATTTCTTCAGACTTGTGCTGTAGTAGCCAAAAACTTCAGATCTGTCATCATCTCTCCACCGAATTTAGTCTATTTGATCTTGCTTTTCCATCTGGAACTGGGAGACACTATCCCTGAATAGATGTCTAAGAGGGCCAGATTCTGGGTAGTTATGGGCGGAGGACCAGTAGCTTGGAGGGGGTTTAATGGGATTGGCATTTGAACAAGTTTCGGAAATGACGATCTGATCAGTACCGCTCCCTGTGAGCTCCTAATTTTGGCTATTGATTGGCACGCATACGGGAGGCCTTCAACGCCTGTCTCAGGCTCCTGGTTCCCACCCAACTTTGATATATTTGGTTTAGGGCCAGGCAGAGTTTTTCCATGAGGGTTAATCTTTCACAGAATGCTTTGTGCTTCTCCGCTCCTGTTCATAAATTCCACTCAGATTCAGATTTCTCTTGGTTTTCTAAGATTCCGAGTAGTGATTGAAAAAAAAGAAAAAAAAGAGGTATTTTCTTTTGGTCTTTTGTGTCTCCACAGAGGTCAGTGTCCCCCCCCCCCCCAGCTTTATTTATTATCGTATAGTTATTTCGCGTTTATGGCAGATGATGTGAAAATACAGATAAAGTAAAAAGCAAACTGTCGTCCTACTAACTAAAGGTGTAACTGCTATTAATATTTCACTGACCTGCTTTCCAAACTATTTCAAAAGATGCAGTGTGTAGGGGCGCCTGGGTGGCGCAGTCGGTTAAGCGTCCGACTTCAGCCAGGTCACGATCTCGCGGTCCGTGAGTTCGAGCCCCGCATCGGGCTCTGGGCTGATGGCTCAGAGCCTGGAGCCTGTTTCCGATTCTGTGTCTCCCTCTCTCTCTGCCCCTCCCCCGTTCATGCTCTGTCTCTCTCTGTCCCAAAAATAAATAAAAAACGTTGAAAAAAAATTAAAAAAAAAAAAAGATGCAGTGTGCATCTTCTGAAAATACAAATCTCTGTGTATAAATACACCAGGTGGCAGAAAGGAGGCTAAATCTAGTTCCAGCAAAATCTTTCAGAAGGCTACTGTTTCTAAATCCCTGTAGGATTCCGCATCGACTTGGCTGCGTCTAGAATCCCACCTTTGAAATTCTATATCAATAAAACATTGCTGGTCCAGGCAAGGTCACGTGTACGGAATCCACACAGAGACCAGGACTCTTTTTACTTCGGAGGCTGCCTGAATAATTTCTACCAGTTGGGGTAGGATTCATTTCCTGTAACAGAAAGCAGGATTTCCTAGGTTTGTTTCCTGTGCGCATTCTGCTTTGGAAGGCTTGCCGTGTCTTTATTCAGCTATTGATTACAGCCCGAGGGGCGCTGCGCCCTGCCTGCCACCATGCAGTAACTCCCAGCGGAAATGAACTAGATCTAATCTGGCCAGAGAGAGGTGCTCCTGGGTGCCCGGCCCGGACAGCATTCCGTCACTTCCCAGGTGTTTGTCAGCGTCACGGGTGGGGTGCAGTGGGAGAGGGTGGAGGGGTCGTGGTCGTGATGCGGTTTTTTCTAACGAGTTCGTTTCTTGGCGTGAATGGTCAAGGAGGTGCTCTCCTAAGGCAGGTAGAATCAACCCTGCGATCCATTCGTTTGTCTTTTTCAGGAATTCTTTCATATGAAAAAAACAAAATACAACTTTTTTTAGGCATGTGAAATCACAAGTACTTATGTCTTCATTACAGAAAAAGTAACAATGTAGATTGAAAAGAGACGTTGATAAATATTAATTTTATCCACCACGTAGAGATTACAGTTTACATTGTTATAGATTTTCCCCAAGCACATGCGTCTCTATGTAGAAACATAATTGCATGTTTCTGTGGTACAGATTCATCGTGTAGCCCAGGGAAGGAAGGAGGGTGAAGTGAGTGAAGTCACATCCCTTACCAAATCCTATGGCTGTCACATTCCTGTTGGATTTCTGTCTGCAACAAGTGTGTGTGTGTGTGTTTATGTATCTGTGTTTGTGTTTATGTAGGGGTGCTTGTGTGTGCACACACATGTGCCCTGTGAGTACATGTGTGTGTGATGTGTGTTTTGATTGAAAGTTTCTCAGTGCCTTGGCCATGCCTTGAATAGCTCACTAATTTCAGAGCGATTAATTACAAGTTCTCATCGCGTATAGGATGTTCTGCAAGCCTGCCCCATGCTCGTGTCATAGGATGAGAAGCGTGTCTCCTTCTTACCCTGAAACTTTCATCTTGCCCCCTCTACACAAGACTTCCCCCTCCTGGACATCTTTCTCTGAGACGCCCATTGTCACCAGTAACCGAGTAGTCATGCAGAGATCTTTCTTTGCATATATTAGAATTTTTTCTCGCCCCTTAATTATTGACACATTTTTAAAAATTTAAGAAGAGCACATTGGAGATTATAGATTCACTTTTGTACCTTGCTTTCAGTAGCTCTTGTTTTTAAAGCGTGTCAGTACTTGGAGCATCACTGAGGTGTAACATCAGTAGAGGCCTGAGGTTGACTAAAGCATTGGGTTGCCGTGGGTTCGTATCGTCTCTCGATGGCATTTCAAGATCCTCCTGTCTGCTGACTTTCATGGAAGGCGAGGGCATCACATTGGCCTCCTGAGACCCCCGGTCGCAGCTGCTGGCTGTGTTTAATTGCCACATTCTGACCTGATTACCGGGGGGATTTTATTTTTATTTTTATTTCTTTGGCGGGCGGCGGGGGGGGGGGAAGGGGTGGAGCAGAGAGAGAGGGGGAGTGGGAGGGGGAGAGGGAGGGGGAGAGAGAATCCCAAATGGGTTCCATGTTCAGTGCAGAGCCCAGCGTGGGATTTGATCTCACAGCCTTGGGATCATGACGTGAGCCGAAACCAAGAGTCGGGTGTTTAACCGACGGAGCCACCTAGGCACCCCCGTTTTACTTAGTTTTTGAATTAAAAAAAATTTTTAATTTTAATTCCAGCATAGCTGACGTACAGTGTAATAGTAGTTTCAGGTGTACAATATAATGTTTCAGCAGTTTCAGACCCCACCCGGTGCTCATCCGAAGTGTACTCAATCCCCATCCCCCAACCCCCGTCCATCTGTCCTCCGGTAACCATCAGTGTGTTCTCTATAGAAGTCTGCTTCTTGGCTTGTTTCTCTCTCTTCCCACCCCCACCTTGCTCATTTGTTTTGTTTTAATTCCGCACCTAAGTGAAATCATATGATACTTCTCTTTCTCTGACTTATTTTGCTCAGCATTATACTTTCTCACTCCATCCCTGTGATTGCAAATGGCCAGATTGCATTCTTGTTTTAGGGCTGAATAATACTCCGTATTCCATACAGACACGCACACACAGTGGGATATTCTTTATAGATCATCTGTCACTTCTTTATCCATTCATCTGTCAGTGGACACTTGGACTGCTTCCATAGTTTGGCTGTTGTAAATAACAGGGGTGCGTATATTCTTTTGTTGTTTTATTTTGGGGGTAAATACCCAGTAGCGTGATTACTGGTTGTAGGCTAGTTCCGTTTAATTTTTCCGAGAGAGAGCGTGTGTGTGTGCGGGTGGGGGAGGGGCGAAAGGAAAGGCGGGGAGAGACTCTTGAACAGGCTTCACGCCCGTCATGGAGCCTGACACAGGCAGGGCTCAGTCTCACGACCATGAGATCACGACCTGAGCCCAAACCAAGAGTTGACAAAAAAAAAAAAAAAAAAAAAAGTTGACACTTAACCGACTGAGCCACCCAGGTGCCCCGAGTAGTTGTATTTTTAACTTTTAATTTAACTTAATTTAATTTTATTTTTATTCTTTTTTAACTAATCTCTCTGCCCGATGGAGGGCTCGAACTCACGACCCCAAGACCAAGAGTTGCATGCTCTACCGACTGAGCCAGCCAGACGCCCCTACTTTTTAACTTTTCGAGGAGGCTTCATCCTGTTTTCCACGGTGGCTGCACCAGTGTGCATGCCCACCAGCAGTGCAAGAAGGTTCCTTAGTGGGGTGATTTGGGGCAAATCGTCAGTGAGCTGACGACAGAAAGACACGGCCACCTGCCGAGTTCCTGCTTGGTGTGCCAGGGGCACTGTGCTCTGGGCACCTCCTACGGCTCACGGGTACTGCGGTGGTGCCCGTTTAGCGGATGAGGCGTAGGTTGGCTGACGGGTGTCCCCAAGGCCACGTGGCTGGCGAGACGAAAACCAGGCAGCCCGGGTCCCGGGGCTGGTTCTGTGGCTGCGATACTGCTTCTCTGCCTGTGGGAGGAGGGCTCGCATGTGCTTTGTCGCTCACGAAACACTACTGAGTGCTGTGCACCTGTGTTGGGAGCTTCAGGCTGATGTTGGGTGAGCTTCCAGAGCGTCTGGTTGTTCTGGCCTGTTCTGAGCCAGCATTCGGGGTCTGTTTGCCTCCCAGGCTCCGTGAAGTGTGTTTTTTTTGATCCCTTCCCTCTGTCTCATCTGGAGAAGCTAACACACTGGGTGCTAAGAAAACTTGTGGGAGCCCCCCGAGTGCCTTGTCTTCACCACCCATCTCTCCAGGGTCCTGTCCTTAGAAAGACAAACCAAAAGGGTATGTTTCTCCTCTGATCTCCTGTGACCTTGAAACAGCCCTCTTACAGACAGCACGAGAGATCAACAAAGAGCTGCGTGCACAGGTCCCCCCATCGATGGCAGAGTCTGCCAAGGAGGCCATTCCTGAGCCCGTGTCACCTTGCTGGGAGATAGAAAAGTATGGTGAACCGGCGCCTGGCTGGCTCAGTCAGCGGAGCGGGCGACTCTTGAACTCGGGGTTGTGGGTTCAAGCCCCACATTGGGTGCAGAGATTACTTAAAAAAATAAAATCGTAAAAAAAAAGTACAGTGAAGATACAGCTCAGCGAGAAGCACATTTTGTAAGTGTAACATAGGCTTGTTATAGAAAAGGTAAACAATTAGAGAAAAAAAACTATTTTGGTATTTTTCCCCTCTCTTCCATACCTATAATTTAAATGTTTAGTCATTCCACATTCTATCTTGATTTGTCCACCTGGTAATATATTGTCTTATCCCTGTCCAGTAGCCATCTGTGATAGGATTTTTATTTTATTAAAAAAATTTTTTTTAATGTTTATTGTTGAGAGAGGGAGAGAGACAGCAAGCAGGGGAGGGGCAGACAGGGAGAAACAAGAGTCTGTAGCAGGCTCTAGGCTCTGAGCCGTCAGCACAGAGCCCAACATGGGGCTTGAACTCAAGGACTGTGAGATCATGACCTGAGCTAAGCCGGTTAAGACACTTAACCGACTGAGCCACCCAGGCGCCCCTGTGATAGGATTTTTAATGGCTACGCTCTTTCCTGCTGCTTAGGTACACCACAGATTATTTATTTTGTCTCCCGCTTCGTCCATCTTAAATTTTGATGTCCTGACATAGCCTGACGGGTTTAATCTCTGCACATCTCGGAGTGTGTGTGTGTGTGTGTGTGTGTGTGTGTGTGTGTGTAAGTGTGTGTAAAAGGCTCCAGGTGTCTCTTTTTGCATCTTTGTAACTGTGTTGCAGAGAGTGAGGATAAAAACCACCCCCGGGAAGGGCAAACCTGTGGCCTTGCTGGGGTCCTGCCTTCTCAGCCCTTGTGCGGACCTGAGGTTTTTCCCTCCAGGACCACATTCATCGCTCAGGGGTGCCCTTCCTTAAATGCCTCCTTGTACCTGTGCTCCGGGCTGTTGGACAATGACTGCATTCAGACGTGTGTGCAAATGAGGGAGAAAGATTTAGGAGGTGGGTGGGGCTTTGCCCTCCTGCTGCCTTGTTTTCGCCCCAGGGTGAGTTCAGAAAACCGAGGTCAGGAACTTAAGGAGAAAACACTGCGACAATGTTATTTATTAACCAGTGGGGTAAGAATCTTGAAATAGCGTGTTGGTTGCTCAGAAGAGAGGGGGTGTTGGGAATGGTTTAGGGACGCTGTAGAAAACTATCAAATGACTTATCCTTGGGATCAGCTGTGCGGTGGGCCGGTTCTGTCCCGTTTCTTGTTAGTGTTGGCCCGGAATGGACTTAAGGGCAAAGTTGTTTCTGAGTGGCTAAGATTTTATGGAGATGATGTCATTCTTTCTTTTCAAATCTAAATTTTCATCAGATTAAGTGATAGGAGCCTGAATTTCAAGTACAGGATCAAAGAAACTTGGATCAGGGAGTGGCCTTTTAACCACCATCTTGCCCAAAGATTCATAAATAAAACAGGGGCAGTGTTTTGTTTGCTCCATGCTGTATGTGGTAAAAAAAAAAAAAAAATCTGCAGCAATATATATATATATTTTTAATCACTTAATGTTGTAGAAAAGTCAGCTTTTCTTGGGAAAGGTCAGATCTGGAAATGGTGGGCCCAGTTTCTCCTGGGCAGTGGCTGGCTGAACGGGGTGGCTCCTGCCTCAGTTTACCCCTGCCCCCATGGGGCCAGCCTTACTCCTGTCTGTTCCCTGTCCAGCCCCCCGGTAGTGCATTGTCCACTGAGCTTCCTAATTAAGAATACCTTCGGTCTCTGGATGCATTCATGGTCTTGAAAGGCTGGATTAGTGCGACCTGGCTAGTCTTTGCGAGTCTGGGTGTTGATCCTCTCGAAGGCCACCAGAGATACCAGATTCACGCACGCTCTGACGATGGCTGCGTATCCTACTCCTGACAAGAATTCAAGGCTTTTTAGCCTGACCTGGCGTATTTCCCAAGCACGCGTTTCCCAGGTACAAAGGGAAAATTATTAAGACTTGTCACAGGTGGTTTATTGCTGACCCACAAATGATGAAAAAGCCCTTTCATGGATCGTTCTGGCCCGAATTCTTCAGATGGGCATTTTGGGGAGGGAGCATAGCAGCCCGTCCTTTTGATTTCCTGGCCCAAACCAAAACACGCGGCCGACTCAGGAGCCCCCACTCCCCGGCCTTCCGCCCCCTTCTCCGTTTCCATTTGGTAGAGTTAATTTATTTGTTCATTCATTCACCTTAACGGGTTTCTTTTGCTGCTGCTGCTCTGACCTCTCGATATTCTGACCTGAAGTCTCAGAGCACCCCCTCCCCCCGACTTCTGGCTGTTGGGGACAATGAGACTCAAGACCCCCAAATCCTTTCTGATCGGACGATATGGAGTGATTCTCTTGAACGGAGGTTTGGATCCGTCAGGATAAGAAGTAACCTCATTTCATGTCCTCTTGTTTCGCAAAGACATGCATTGGTCTCTCCTGACCCCTGAAATGTGTGTTCCTGCTGCATTTGAGAAGGGTCGGGGACCAGTCTCTTCTCCGTAGGACCTTGGGGATTTCTGTTAGAAAGGAGCTTCAGAGTGACGCTGTGGGCCAGTGAGTGGAAGGTGAGAATTAGTGACCCACCCCCTTGGTAGGGCTCAGGTCCTGGGGGCACCAGTCCCCAGAGAGACGGGGGAGGTTTTAATGAGGTTGGACCCAGGGTGGGGAGCAGCAAGCCTGGTGGTGGCTCGTTCCTTCGCTCCCCTGAGGGGTTCGCTGCAGAAGAAATCGAGGTTGGAAGATGTTTGCCTACAGGTGTATTTCACCCATCAGCGGCACTTGTCAGTGCTCACCATTTCGGAATTACAGACCGGCTGTCCCTCCAGTACAGCCCTGAGGGTCCCTGGCGAGGGGGCTGGGCTGGCCCAGGCGGGAACTGCCACGTGCTCTTGGAAGCCACTGCCGGGTTCCACATTCTTGCCATTGTAGTTAAGAGCAGGCTTTGGGGGAGTTAATGCATTTCCATGAAGCCCACTACCACTGGCCTTTCACCTCTGTTCAGAACAATGAAATGGGTTTTTGAGGGGCGGTGTAGCAGCAGCTTGAAAACAAGAATGAAAAAAACCCCTTTCACTGACAGTCACGGTTGAGGCATCTCGAGAAGAATTTTTCTTTGTTACAGAATCGGTGTGTAAAAGAGGATGTAAACTTAGGGTTTTTTTGGCTCGTGTGTACCTATGTATTTGTAATATGTTGTGTTGAGATATGTGTTTACTTAAAAGAGGGGCACGCGGGTGGCTCAGTCGGTTCAGCGTCCAATTTTGGCTCAGGTCATGAGCTCATGGTTTCTGAGTTCGAGCCCCGCGTCGGGCTCTGTGCTCAGAGCTTGGAGCCTGGAGCCTGCTTTGGATTCTGTGTCTCCCTTTCTTTCTGCCCCTCCCCTGTTCATGCTCTGTCTCTCTCTGTCTCAAAAATAAATAAATGTTAAAAAATTTTTTTTTAAAAAAATGAAAAGAAATGCAGGTACATGAGGAAGATATCTCCGTGGTACACAGAGAGAGAGAAAGTAGGAGATAGAAGTATTGCCCATCACATGTGTCACCCTATAAACAGTGTACGTGGAGATGCGATCATTTTGTGTGTGTCCAATCTTCACTGATCATTTTAGACTTGGAGAGATGATTGTTTGCAGGTAAGACAAGCCCTATGGAAAGAGTCATCGACTCAGACCAGTAAATGAATGGTTTTTTTCAAAGACTGATGCAGACTATTAGCAAACAAGACAAAAAACAGTCATTGCTAGACTAGCCCTTCCTTTGCAGATGGAGGTCAGTGTGACAGTATCTTCTGTCGGTCAGAGGGGAAAGCTAGTCCATGGGAATCCTGGTTGACTTGTTCTGACATAATTCGAGCAGAGTAGAGTTTCTTGAAGACAAACCTCTTGTTCCAGCATAAATCCAGTTACTGGCCACAACAGAAAGCCAGTTAGGTATCTGAGCAGAACCCACTGAGGATGCATACACGGAATGTTTAGGGCTGGGACAGAAATGGAAAAGAAGCCACCTGGAGGGAGTGGGGACGGGGGGCAGAGCGGAGCTAGTACCACGGTTTGATCTGTGCCCCCCCCCCCGCCCCTCCCCGCTCCAGGGAGTAGCAGGGCAGCCCAGGACAGCCTGGGGGTTCCCGAAACACGGAGTAGCAGGTGTCTGCCTGTGCAGAATCTCTTGGTAGAAGGAAGGGGGAGCTCCGGAAGCATCCTGGTGAGGCGGAAGCTTGGGCAACTGTGATCCCCCCGGGAAAGTGAGTCTCGGTGCCCTCCACCCCTGCAGGGACACTGAAATACTGCACAGTTACTTACACAGTGATGGCCCCTTGTGACCCACCACCCAGCTGAAAGATAGTAAAGCATCTCAGAATGAGCACCTCCTGGGTACCCCGTCTCTGTCACCCTCTGTCACTCCCCAGGTCTGCTCTGTCCTAAAAGCTGCCTCCTTTTCCTTCCCTAAAAGTTACACTTTATAAGAAGAAAGGGGGAGGGCGTACCTTTTCTAGACTCCATCCTCTCGGGCTTGGTTTGGAATAAAATGGCGGCTTGTTGGGCATTAAAATTGGAAGCGTCTTGTGTGCGTTTCTTGTCGTTGGCTGTAGCAAATTGCTTCACTTCTGCTGTTTGGAAACACTACAGATTTATCACAGTGCTGTAGGTGAGAGGTCCAATCCAGGGCTCACCAGTCGGCCGGGGCGCCTCTGTTCCTCCCGGAGGCCCCAGGGGTGAATCTGTTGCCTTGCCTTTCCCAGCAGCTAGATGCTACCCTATTCCTTGGTTTATGTCCACCTCTCTCTTCAAAACCGATGCCATCTCCTCTCTCTGACTCTGCCTCTGCCCTCAACTTCCTCTCTGGCTGCGGCCGGGAAAGTTCTGCCTTTTGAGGACCCCTATGATTACAGTGGGCCCACCTGCATAATCCAGGAGTGGCTCCTGATGGCCAGGTCCTTAACCTTCATCACCCCTGCCAAGGCCATTTGGGCGTGTAAGGTAACCTGTTCACAGGTCCCGGGATTAGGTTGTGGGCATCTTTGGGGGCCATTATTCTGCCTGCCTCACGTCTCAACTTTCTGCCGGTGACAGTGTGTCGGGTGGATGCCTGAGTGCGGCCAGGCACCACCGAGGATGCGCCGATGAACTTGTACCCCAGTCTAGGCCCCTGTGCTTGTAGGGCAGGCCTCCAGCTGATCTGGGGTTGGCCGTTTCCGTTAGACCCAGGATTAGACCCCATGTCAGGCTGTCGCTGCTTTCAGCCGGGAGCCTCCCACCTTGCTTGCTTCTCTGAGTCTGGTTTTTCATATCCACTCAGGTGGAGTGGGTCATTCTTAGCTCAGTGGGCTCTCTGCTGGGCATGCGGGGTGGCCCTGTCATTTAGGCTGTGTCTGTCAGGCACCCCGTGGGCTCTCCCCAGGCTCTTGTGCCTCCTTCCTGTGGCAGTGGGGGAGGGGGGAAGGGGAAGTCTGGGTGGGGACTCAACACTGTCCAACCCCTCCCCAGCTCCCCTCTCTGTTGTTTTCCTTTTCTCCTTGTATTTCCTTCTCTTCCTGGAGGCCCCTGGCCAGGTTCACAGGCTTTTATTTTTATCACTATTTTTTAATGTTTATTTATTTGAGAAAGAGAGAGGGAGCACATGCATGAGCAGAGGAGGGGCAGAGAGAGAGGGAGAGAGAGAGAATCCCAAGCAGGCTCCGTCCGTGCTGTTCGTGTACAGCCCAGTGTGGGACTCGGTCCCATGAGCGGTGAGATCATGACGAGCCGAAATCAAGAGTCGAGGGCTTAACTGACTGAGCCACCCAGGCGCCCGCAGATTCACAGGCTTTTAAAACATGCAAAGTAATTGTTTATATTTAAAGGGAGATCTCAGGCACAGGTCCAGATTTCTGTTCTTTTCTCGAGGAACCAGAAGCTCTGGCCATCCGGGGCCGCGCCCCCTTGGGGGTAGCCTCCTCCATCAGTGCATCGTGGGGTCATGGGGTCACTGCCCCTGTGGATGTGATGCGGGCGCGTCCCCACCCTGCCCGCTTCACTTTCTTGCATGACCAGTCCGGTCCCCGTCTTGGAGTTTGCGCGCGCCCCCCCCCCCCCCTTTGACCTGAAGGGAAGCCAGTCTCGCTGAGGCTGCGAGAAGGTTCCAGGGGGCGATGGAAGCCACGCCCCCAGGAAGTGCAGTGCGCGCTGGGTGGGCTCGTGCGCCAGGCAGCTCCAGGTACCCCCCTGGCCTGGCAGCTGAATGAGTAGCTTCCTCCAGCACCTGTTTCCTCTTCCGTGTAGACCGGGGTCCTCATCCACGGGCAGGACTGTCTCCTGGGGCGGGGGTAAATCTCTGCTGTGTGTTGGGATGTCTAACAGCCCCTCACGGTGGAGGCCAGGAGGTGCGGGCACACGTCCCCTTCTCCAGCTGCGACCACCAGCAGTGTCCCTGGACGTGGCCGCACGTCCCCTCGGGGGCAGAGCCGCCTGGCTGAGAAGGGCCGTGGACACCTACCGGGTTGCTTACTCGTGGGGCTGCCTGTTGCCGTGGGCTCCGTGCAGGTGTCGCAGACGCGGTCGCTCCCGACCCTCTGTGCGTTCCCTCTGCCACGGCCCTGGCATGCAGCCTGCCTCTGGGCCCGGAAGAGAAGGTGAGTTGTACCGCGCCGAGGGCAGCTGGGAGGTGGGCGCCGGCAGGCCCGGAGGAGCCGAGGCCGTCGCGGGCCGGCCCAGCCTCCCCTGGGGCCCCAGTGGCTGCCTGTGCCCCGTCTCCGCTCCCAGTTCCATCCTTGTGTTCATTTGCTTGACCTGTGAGCCGGGGCCCTGGGCGGCGTGTCTGATTTCGACCCTGTGTCCCGTTTAGGTGGCCCTCGTACAGTGGACCGAAAGTGTGGGGCTGACCCTGGTGGGCCGGGACCAGTCTTCCATGCAGCTGAGGACCCCTGGCGACCAGATCCTGAACTTCACCATCTTACAGATCTTCCCTTTCACCTACGAAAGCAAGCGCATGGGCATCATCGTGCGGGTGAGTTACCCTCCTTCTGACTTCAAGTGAGTAAATAACTCAAGCGGGCTGGCTGCTTGTGCCCTGTAGCTCCGCGTCCTTTCTTAACCCTTTCCTACCCTCTTGATCATGACGTCTGTTGTCCAGACTCAGAAGAGAATGTAATTGCCTGAGCAGAAACGATGTCAGTCCCTCAGGGAGAGCTGATCGGCTTCTGGTTAACCTCGTTCTAGAGGGAAAGGTCTGACGTTCTAGAGGGAAAGGTCTAATGTATGCAGATGGGGCGTTTCTTGGTAATAATACATTTCTCATTGTGTACGCTTTTGTTGAACCCAACATACCTCTCTCGAGGTGAGGTTGACATCAGCGAACCATTTTGAAGTGAGTAACTCAGCGGCATTTAGGACTGCCTTCAAGTTTCAAAACATCTTCGTAAACCCTAAAAGGAACCCTCCTACCCATGAAGTAGCGGCCCCGCATTCTTCTAGTCCCGGAACCACCGCTCTGCTCTCCGTCTCTAGGGATTTACCTACGCCGGATGGTTTGTGTAACTGCATTCCTGTGACACATGACCCATTCGGCATAATGTTGTCCAGGTTCATTCACTTTGTAGTAGGCATCAGAACTCCATTCCTTTTTTTTTTTTAATGTTTATTTATTTCTGAGACAGAGAGAGACAGCATGAGTGGGGGAGGGGCAGAGAAAGAGGGTCGAGATGCAGAATCTGAAGCAGGCTCCAGGCTCTGAGCTGTCAGCACAGAGCCCTGTGCGGGGCTCAAACCCACGAACTGCGAGATCATGACCTGAGCCGAAGTTGGACTCTCAACCGACTCAGCCACCCAGGCGCCCTGAACGCCATTCCTTTTTATGGCTGCATCTGTTGAAAGACACTTGGGTTGTTTTCACCTTTTGACTGTTGGGAATGGTGCTACTTTGAGCATTCGTGTACAAGGATTTGAAGATCTGTTTTCAGCATTTTGGGGTATATACTTAGGAGTGGAGTTCCTGGGTCCTGCTGGATCCATTACCCACTTGCTGGATAATTCCATCTTTTAGCTTTATGAAGAACCTCCAAATGGTTTTCTGTCATCTTGCACCATTTTGCATTCCGCCACCAATGTAGGAAGGTTCCGGTTTCTCCACATCCTCGTCAACACTTTTTATTTTCCTTCTTCACTATTTTGATTAGAGCCATTTTTGTGGCGGCAAAGTGGTATCTCGCTGAGGTTGTGATTTGCATTAACTTTATGACTAACGATGTTGAGCATATTTTCATGTGCTTATTGGCCGATTTTATATCTTCTGTGGAGAAATGCGTATTCAAATCCTTTGCCCCCCTTTTAATCTGGTTGTCTTCATTGTTGAGTTGTAAGTGTTCTTTATATAGTGTGGCTATTAGACCCTTATCAGAGAGATGCTTTGCAAATATTTTCTCTCTCTCTAGGTTGTCTTTTTACTTTCTTTTTTTTTTTCATCTTTTCATTTTCTTTGATAAAATTTCTTTGATTCACAGAAGTTACTAATTTTGGTGAAGCCTAATTTATCTATTTTTTTCTTTTATTGCTCTTAGGTGTCATATCCAAGACTTTATTGTTAAATCCAAGCTCATGAAAATTTACTCCTATGTATCTTTTTAAGAGTTTTGTAGTTTTGGCTCTTTCAGTCATTGATCCCTTTTGGGTTAATTTTTGTATATGGTGTGAGGTAGGGGTTCAGCTTCATCCTCTCGCACGTGTGCAAACGTTGTTCCAGCACCATTTGGTGAAGGGACCGTTGTTTATCCACTGAGTGGCCTTGGCATCCTCGTTGTAATTCAGTATTTTCAATGGTTTTTCATTCGTACAGTCACTGAAGTTATCGGGAAAATACAGCGATCGTTCAGCAGCATCATTTTGTCATATTTATTTCAAATTGTGTTGTTATACATTTTGAAACTTGCATTGCAGTATAACCTACACAGAGAACCGTGCAAACATCATAAGCGTGCAGCTCAGGTGTCTACAAAGTTAGCACACCCACGTCACCAGCATCCAGAGCAAAGATCAGAATCCCACCCATTGTTACCCCAGCAACTCCGTTGTGCCCCTTCCTGGTCACCTACATCCCTCTCTCTCCCCACAGGGATATGACCACTCTGTTGATTTCTACCACTGATTAATCTCTTTTTTGAGATTTTTTCTTTATAGAAATCATGCAGTAGTTTCCTTTTCATGTTTGAGTACATTTGCTCAAATTTATATTTGTAAGATTCATCCATGTTTTTGTGGGTATTGTAGTTTTAGAACGTTTTTATTTTTATTTATTTAAATTGTTTTAAATGTTTGTTTATTTTGAGAGAGACAGAGAGAGAGAGTGAGAGGGGAGGGGCAGAGAGAGAGGGAGACACAGAATCTGAAACAGGCTCCAGGCTCTGAGCTGTCAGCACAGGGCCTGACGCGGGGCTCGAACTCTCGGACCGCGGGATCATGACCTGAGCTGAAGTCGGATGCTTAACCGACTGAGCCACCCAGGCGCTCCAAGGGAGCTTTAAAAGTGCAGATCACTTTCGTCCCATCTGGATCTGTTTTGGTCTTGGAATGGCTCCTTGGTATTTGTAAAGGTTTTTCACATTATTCGGCTTGATTGGGGTAAACCCTGCTCAATCCTGGGCAACTTCGGAATGTGACTCCTCTTTTTGGTTTGGTCTTTAAAAGAAAGGAGACTCCCCTCTACCTTGATGTACCCGAGTGTGTTATGCCTGAAAGATCAAAGAGCTGTAGGTTCTATTATAGTAAGTTGGTAACAGTAGTGTGAGTACTTAGCGATCAGGGTAATTAGGAGCAGAGGTGCCAGCGACAGTAGGGATGGTAACGGCTGTAGGAACAGCAATAACGTGATGACAGGTAGCGTTTAATGATGCTCGTTGTGTGCCAGCGGCTGTTCTAAAGGATTTCCAGAAACTCACTCATTAAGCCTTAGCATAAGCCAGCAAGGTAGGTACCATTTTGATTGGCATTTGGCAAAGGAGAAAATGGAAGGGTAGGGGGGCTCAGCATTCTCCCCACGTTCACACAGCTGGATAATGGCGGAGCTGGGGCTGGACCCCAGGCGATATGGCCCCCAAGTCCAGGCTCTTTAACCACGACGACCTGGGAGTTTGGGTGTGGTGAGCGGGGCATCGAAAAGCTTGTGGAGTACCCCTAGTAATGCTGCAGTACTGTGTCGTGTGTTCTGCCTGGCAGATTTCCCCACACTTAGCGGTATAAAACGGTAGAAGGTAGTATCTCACGGGGTCTGTGGGCCAGGAATCTGGGTGCAGCTTCGCTGGGTCCTCTGGCCTGTGGTTTCTCACAGGCCGCTGTCGTCCGGGGTTCAGCCGGGGCAGGATCCAGCCGAAAACCAGATAAAATCAGTGCTGTGGGTGGGATTCGGCTCCTTGCGGTTGTTGGACGGAAGGCTTTAGTTCTCCGCTCTTTTGGTAGGAGGCCACCCTCGTTCACTGTTCCACCGGCCTCCCCGTAGGTCAGCTCCCTTGTCGGCGGGCTTCATCAGAGTGAGCAAGATGGAGGGCAGAGTCTTTGCAACCTGATGTCAGAACTGGCCTCCCATCGCTTCTGCCTTGCTTACTAGAAGCTGGTTACAGGGTCCAACCCCCACTCAGTGGGAGTGGGTCTCACCAGGGCATGGAGTATGAGGGAGTAGGGGTCATTGGAGGGGGTAGGGATCATTGGAGGGAGTAGGGGTCATTAGAGGGAGTAGGGGTCATTGGAGAGGGTAGGGGTCATTGGAGGGAGTAGGGGTCATTGGAGGGAGTAGGGGTCACTGGAGGGGGCAGGAGTCACTGGAGGGGGTAGGGATCATTGGAGAGGACAGGGGTCTTTTGAGGGGGCAGGGGTCATTGGGGGGGGCAGGGGTCATTGGAGGGGGTAGGGGCCATTGGAGGGGGTAGGGGCCATTGGAGGGGGTAGGGGTCTTTGGAGGGGGTAGGGGTCATTGGAGGGGGTGGGGGTCATTGGGGCGGGGGTCATTGGAGAGAGTAGGAGTCTTGGAGGGGGCAGGGGTCATTGGAGGGGGTGGGGGTCTTTGGAGGGGGTGGGGGTCATTGGAGAGGGTAGGGGTCTTTGGAGGAAGTAGGGGTCATGGGAGGGACTAGGGGTCATTGGGAGGAAGTAGGGGGTCATTGGGAGGAAGTAGGGGTCATTGGGAGCCACAGAAGAAACAGCTCCATGAGCTGCTGTTCTGATGACCCAGTGACATAGCCTGAATGTGCTTTGAATTTTTGTTAACATTTATTTACTTATTTTTTGAGAGAGAGAGAGACAGAGAGACAGAGCATGAGTGGGGGAGGGGCAGAGAGAAGAAGACACAGAATCCAAAGCAGGCTCCAAGTTCTGAGCTGTCAACACAGAGCCCGATGTGGGGCTCGAACCCATGGACTGTGAGATCATGACCTGAGCCAAAGTCGGACACCCAACCGACTGAGCCACCTAGGGGCCCCGAATGTGCTTTGAAAATGACACATTTTAAGGGATTTTTGTGTCCCTGATTCCAATTTTTGGGTGGGAGGGGAGCTTTTTCTCCCATGCTGCTGCTGCTTTTCTCACTGGCCCATACCTGGTCTGACCCATGGCTTCTAGACTGTATCTTGAGCACACATCTGATGTCAAGAACGTGGCCTGGCAGCTGCAGCACGGATCGTGCGTGTGGGTGTTTCCTGGGGAATCAGAGTCATTAATCGCCTCCGGAATCGCTTTTGTTCCAGCCTTTATTTTTTCAAGTTCTAGGACCGGGGTCTCCGCTGAAGTCATTCGAGGGTTGAATCATCATCAGATAGTACCCAGTATCAGCCGTTCTAGGATAAGTGAGCAATATATCCGCCCTTCCTTTAGCTGTGAAGGGCTTTCATTCCCAGATACACGTCCTATTTTATGGCATGTGGGTCCACATCTTCTCACAGCAAGAACAGGGCCCTGTACCTTGAAGTAGGGGATACTTACTGGATGGGAAAAATCTATCATTAAACTTTTTTTTAAATGTTTACTTTTGAGAGAGAAAGAGAGAGACAGACAAAGCATGATTGGGGGAGGGGCAGAGGAACAGGGAGACCCAGAATCCGAAGCAGGCTCCAGGCTCCGAGCTGTCAGCACAGAACCCCATTCGGGACTCGGACTCATGACCCGTGAGATCATGACCTGAGCTGAAGTCGGATGCTTAACCGACTGAGCCACCCAGGCGCCCCTATATCTATCATTATTTTAAAATAGCACCCCCCCCCCTTCCAAGGTTATGGAAAACAAACCAACTCAACATTGAATTAAAGCATTCAGAACAGACACATACATCAAGAGCTCAAATTGTTCTTTGTTTTCACCACCAAAGACCAACCATTCATCCCTCTTCAGAGACTTTCCCTTTTAGTTTTTTTCTACGCGCATACGAGTGTAAATACCCACACGCATTTGTATGAACTTGGCATTGAGCGTCACATGAGGCTTTCTAAACTCTTCCCCCTGTTGAACAATATGGATGGTGGAAATTTTCTCATATTAGTAAAGTGTGATTTTTATGATTTTAATGCATGCGTGGTGTTTTGTTGAAAAAATATACCATTATTTGATTAAATATTCTCAGATACTGCACATTTTTCATTTCTCACTACTAAAAGTCAGTCTGTGAGCATCTGTCTTTGTTAGGCTGGCTTTAATGACATGCGTATTTTTGCTAAGTTTTGTTTTCTGACCTGTCTCCCTCCTTATTCTTGCCTTTGACCCGTGGAAATCAGCCTTCGGGGCAAGTGGACAGGTTCTCCATTCTCCAGAAACCTCCCTAAACTCTTCTAATGCAGCCGTTCTCGCCCTGGGGCCATTTTGCCCCCAAGGGGACATTCGAAAAAGTTGGGAGACATTTTGGTCGTCCCAAGTCAGGGTTGACCTCCTCTCCTAGGTAGAGGCCAAGACGCCTCCTCAGGAAGAATAACCCACCCCAAACGTTAATCGTGCCGGGGCCAGCAGCTTAGTTCTCATGCACCCAGATATCCTGTCTGGTTATTTGGAAATACCCACCCAGTCACCTGAGGTGAGGGAATGTCAGCTCCGCTGTGACACATCTTGGTTTGGTGACTGTTGGCAGTTACGGGCTCACTCACCTCGCTCACCAGCCCTCCCGACGCGTGCGAGCGCTTGGATGGCACTTGGCAGGGACTTGCAGGCAAAGTCCTTCCCTGGCGTGCATCTCTGCCTTCTGGGGTTTCCTTGGGGGCTCGTGCGCTTGTGTCTCTGAAAGGAAGGCTGCCGTCGCCCGCCTTATTTCTGTTGCGTGTAGATGTTCCACTGCCCTCCCCCGGCCCGTCCCACGCGGAACGATGGAGGCCGATCGGTGCTGTAGATCAGACCCTTGTCATTGTTTGCATAGAAGAGGCCTTTGAACAGGGGCCAGGATGAGACCACAGTGGAAAAAGATGAGGCCCCAAAACAATGCCGCGCAACTGGCAGCTCTCAAACGTACAGCGTGATCTCGCCATCGTATGGGAGCGAGGTAACCTTGTGATGAACCGAGTGGGAGGAAGTGAGTAACGGGAGGAGACAGTCGGGGCAGTGTTTGAATTGGACGAGCCGTCCGCGCCCTCCAGAGCGCCCTTCGCAGTAGAGGAAACTGGGGAGGGGACGCTATTTCCTACGGCTCTGTTGTCAGGCACCGTTCGGGTTGAGGCAAGAGGGAAAAAAGCCCCGGGATGCTTCCGTGCTCAGACCCC
Source organism: Prionailurus viverrinus (assembly GCF_022837055.1). Lineage (NCBI taxonomy): Eukaryota > Metazoa > Chordata > Mammalia > Carnivora > Felidae > Prionailurus > Prionailurus viverrinus. Next base: position 10,500,591 of record NC_062563.1, read on the forward strand.
ACGGCTCTCTCTGGCCCGAGTCACAAGCAGGCGTGGGTGTGTGGGATGCGTCAGAGGTGAAGCATGGGCTGCTGCTGGCTTTAGAGACGCAGGTGCCTGTTCGTGGCCGGTGGGCGCTTTTGTGAGCAAGCATGTACTTCTCAAAGATTATCAGCGATGAGAGGGCCCTGGAAAGCTGTTCTGAAGAAGGAGACGTGCACCACTAATTTGGCCCTGGGTATTTATTTCGTGTTTAGTTAATGCGTTCACAGGCGGGCTTTCGGGGCTTTCCCGGGGGAGGAAAATTGAGGCATGAGGTGGTAATGGCCATGCTCTGTTCCCTCACCCCTCTCTTCCCCCCCAGGCCCCCCACCCCCGTGGTGGGAGTTCCCGAGGAAGGAGTCACAGAGTAAGAACCAGGGCTCAGAGCCATTGTTCCTTGAAGCCAGGGCTCCTCAGCCTCCGTGCTGTTGACACTGGGGCCAGATGGTTCTTGGATGTGGCTGTCCCGTGCACCCTGGGACTCTCAGCAGCATCCTTGGCCTCTATCCGCTGGATGCCAGGAGTAGTCACCCCCTCGTTGTGACAACCAAAAAGGTCTCCAGATACTGCCCCATGCAAAATCCCCTCCATTGAGAACCACTGGGCGAGGCCTTGGTCCCCACACACAGTGCGGTTGAGGGACGCACAGAGTTACCGTCACCCTAGCGGGCTGATTACACTGAGTGGGCGTTTTCTGGGTGTCTGGCCCTTGGCTGCGTGCTCTGTGTAGGTGACTTCGTTTAAGCCCCAACAGCCTGCGTGGTAAGAGTTGTTCCTGTTTTACAGATGAGAGAACTGAGGCTTAGAGAAAAGAAGCAGCATGTCCCGAGTGCACACAGCTGGAAGCTGGTGTCGGGTCTAAGCCTTCGATGCCTGGGCCGTGGTGTTATCTACCCCCCCCCCCCCCCGAAAAGCTGTGAACAAAAATCTGGGTCATTTGATGGCTTGCAAGTCCTCAAGTAGACACGGGTCTGGAATGATCGGGATTAGCAGTTCTCAGTGAAGGCAGTTTGCTCCCCAGGGGACATTTGTTTATGTCTGGAGATATTTGGGCTGTCCCCATGGGGGTGTGGCCGACCTCTAGTGGGGACGGGCCAGGGACACTGTAGAAGGTCCTGGAATGCATAGGCCAGCCCCCACGGCAAGGAATTCCCCAGCCCATATGTGAACAATGCCAAAACTGAGAACCCCGCTCTGGGTTAAGTACCTTACTTCCCCATCTTTTTGGGTAGACCACAGTTGGGTGATCCTGGCAGTCCTGTGTGTAAATTAAAGATGATCTTACGGGGGCGCCTGGGGGGCTCAGTCGGTTAAGCATCCGACTTCAGCTCAGGTCATGATCTCACGCTCCGTGAGTTTGAGTCCCGCGTCGGGCTCTGTGCCAACAGCTCGGAGCCCGGAGCCTGCTTCGGATTCTGTGTCTCCTCCTCTCTCTGCCCCTCCCCTGCTCACGCTCTGTCTCTGTCTCTCAAAACTGAATAAACATTTAAAAAAAAAAAGATCTTACAGCGTGCGAGTCTGTTTCTGCTGAGATAGTAATAACTTTAAAAACAAACTTCTGAAATCCTTTTGATCTTTCTTTCCTCATTTAATGCTTTTCCAAACGCTTTGAGTTTTCTTCTATTTTCTGTGGCCTTTGCCCCCAAGTGAGCGCCACGCCCCCCTCCGCCCCCTTCTGGCTTTTTATCTTTGGCCAAGTGACAAAACATCAGCGTCCGCTGAGTTTGTACGCCATCTGTCATGGGAGGTGGGCACTGGAGCAGAAAGCGGGTGTTCCTTTTGGGTATTCATTCCACCGCCCCCCCCCCCCCCCCCAGGACGAGTCAACGGGAGAGATCACGTTTTACATGAAGGGAGCGGATGTTGTCATGGCTGGGATCGTGCAGTACAATGACTGGCTGGAGGAAGAGGTACGTGGGGTGTGGGGAGCGAGAACCGCAGAGGCATGTCTTGGAGGCCTTGCGTGGTGTGGTAACACGGGTCTCTGTGCTCGTTGTCTGTGGCTATGTAACACATCACCCCCAAACGTAGCAGCTTAGAACGACGCAGTTTTATTTCTCATGGATTCTGTGGGCCAGGCATCTGTCCACAGCTTGGCCGGCCGTCCTTTGCAGGGTCTCTCAAGCAGTTGCTTGGGACTGAGATCTCATCTGAAGGTTCAAGCGGGGCAAGGCCCACGTCCAGGCTCAAGAGTCCGCCCCTCACTGGTTTTTGGCTGGAGGCAGGTAGCAGGAGGGTGGGGATCCTTGAGGGTCCGCGTCACGGGCTGCCTATCTTGATTGGTTATGTGGAGAATTGGCCACAGCAAGGAGAGAAGAAACTCTTGGGTTTGTCGGGTCATTTTTCTTTTGTCTCTCAGCTCCAGGTCGGGGGGCGAGGGGGGGGAGGCACAGTTTCCATTCAGTAATGTTATATTTTCAGGTAGAGGGTTTGCAAACTCAAAGGAGGGGCTGGGCAGGTAAGTCAGATAAAACAGGCCGGGGGGGGAGTCTTTCCAACAGGGTCGCACTTTGTGTGTTAAGCCTATCAGAATATTCTTCACCTGACAGCTGTTTTCTGGGAATACGTAGAAGCAGCTGCTTTTCATCCATCATTGAATGGATGTGGTCTTTTGGGAGAGCATGCATGGTTGTGTCAGAGGTTTGGTTTTTTCCCAACAAGCCAGACATCCAGGTTTGTCTGTGAAGTCTTACAGTGTTGACTTAGCTTTTGAAACATGTACTGTGCCCATCAAAGAAAACCTATGCGTAGACCATAGTTGGCCTGCAGGCTGCCATGTTGCAATCTCCCTTTCGAAGGTCTGCTTCAGGGAAGGTTGCTTTAGGGGAAAGCGATGTTTGGATTGGCCGGTTTGTCTCTGCCCCTGGTAGGGGCCTGTCCACATTAGCGTCCAGCCTTCCTCCACGAGAGTCAGGGGCTCGGAGGCAAGGCCCTGAGTGTGGCTCTCCACCGACTGCGGTCTGCTTTTCAGTGTGGAAACATGGCCCGAGAAGGACTGCGGGTTCTCGTGGTGGCGAAGAAGTCTCTAGCAGAGGAGCAATATCAAGACTTTGAGGTAAGTGGTCCTGTGATCTTTCCATTGTGTTTTGCAGTTTCCGTACGTCTTCCCCTCTCTGGCTCTATCTCCTCTTCGTCTGCCCCTCGCTCAGTCTGCTCTAGCCATGCCGATGTCCTTTCTGAGCACCCCAGGCTCACTTCTGTCCCAGGGCCTTTGCACTTGCTATTCTCTCTGCCTGGAACTCCCTTCCTTCACAGACCTCCCTGGCCTGCTCCCTCGCTTCCTTTGGGTCTCTGCTCAAATGCCGCCTCCTCTGAGAAGTCTTCCTGGACTCCCCATCTAAGGCAGCCCCACCTCACCACTCGCCGTCCACCACCCCGCTTAGCTTTCTTCACTGCACTAATCACCATCTAGAATGGACTCGTTTATATGTTTACATCTAACATTCTTCTTAATACCTCCTTTCGGGAATAAAATCTTTTCTAGAGCAGAGGCGGTCAGTCGGGTTTGCTGTCACATCCTAACATTTAGGGTGGTCACTGGCGCATAGTTCACCCTCTGGAAAATTTGAAATGAATCACCCCCTTGGAGCCCTCAGTTTTTTGAGCTGTAAAAAGAGTTTAACTAGATCGTTGACTTTCACAGCTTAGGGGCTCCAGCGTAAATATGCCTGGTTTATTGTCCTCTTGTCCCGCGGATTGCATGTTCCTTGAGGGGAAGGGCCCTTGTATCCCCAGGCCTGGCACAAAGCGAAGTGCATGCATGTGCGTAGGACCGAAAGGGAGAGACAGGTGTTTGGGGACAGGCTTCTGGGGTCCTTGTCATGCTCCACCCAGAGAAGCTGTGCTTGATGGTGTCTCTTCCATGTGCTTGAGTTCTTTGTAAAGTTTTCTTTAGCAAGAGTTCCGGCCCTGATAAATTCTACTGTCTTTTCATGTTTAAAGGCATGTGTTTGAATCAGCTCCTTAGGGGATTCTTGATTTTCTTCCATGTCTTTACCACCCTGGAAAGTGGCTAAACAGAAGGGTTGGGTCGGTGGTCTTTGGAGGTGGGACTTCGTCTTCAGAAAACCCAGTGATCAGGGATTCTTGGTCACAAAGTGCACGTTGTGTGTGGGAGATCTTGAGGGTACCAGTCCTTGTAACAACCCAGCGAGGTGGGGGCTGTTACTGCCGCTTCCTGGGTGAAAACAGCTAAGGCTCAGATAAGTCGAGCAACTTGCTGGAAGTTGCACAGCCAGGTAAGTGTCGAGGAAAGGGTGGAGTCAGGGCCCGTCCGAGGTCTGGGCTGATCAACTTGGAAGGAGGCTGGGAGCCTCGGTTCATCCCTTTGAGGTCCAGCCACGCGCCGGGGTCCCCCCTTGGTGTCCTACTCCTGACGGCGGTCAGCCCGGCCCCCTCCCCACCGCCAGCAGTGACCGTGTGTCCCCTGCCGTGTCCCAGGCCCGCTACGTCCAGGCCAAGCTGAGCGTGCACGACCGCTCCCTCAAAGTGGCCACGGTGATCGAGAGCCTGGAGATGGAAATGGGGTTGCTCTGTCTCACGGGGGTGGAGGACCAGCTGCAGGCGGACGTGAGGCCCACCCTGGAGACCCTGAGGAACGCGGGCATCAAGGTAGGGAGCACCTGCCTGGGACCCGGCCGCTGAAACGGCCGCCGCCTTGTGGGAGCGAGCTTCAGAATCATCCTGCCGCGGGTGTAGAGACGAGGAGGGGAGGGGGGCGGGGGGAGAGGGAGGAACGAGGAGCGGAGTGCGTGGGCAGCGACCCAGAGCCCTGTCTCACCTGGACCGCTGCGTCCCTCCCGCTCCTCCAGCCCTGCCCTGAAGGCCACACCGGGCCCCCCGAAGGCGCGGCTGCGTGCAGCCCCGTATCCCTCAGGGCCAGGCTGTGTGTCCAGATGCTCGGGGTGTTCAGTACCTTCTCGCTGAGTGACCGGACGGCCAGCCGTCTGCTGCTGTTCTGGGTGAATGAGTGACCGCCCGCACCTCAAACTGCCCTATTTATTACGCTGTTTGGGGTCCAAAAGAGAAAGAAAAAAAAAACCAACCCGACAATCCGGTAGTTTCATCCGGAGAGGCCAGTAGAGGGCGTCGGAGGAGCAGGCTACACCTCAGAGGACCCCAGCCGAGCAGCCTGACTGGCTGGAAGCTCCTGGAAACGTGTCATGTTTGCCCAGAAGCAGCTCTCCCTTGCGTCCCCCGCCAGTACGCGGCACAGGCTCCTGTGAGCGGGGCCTCAGTAGGGGCCGAGCTCCGGCCACATGAGCGGGGAGGGCGCACGTTTCACCGTGAACCGGGTTCTGTCACGTGTCCTTGGCCCCCAGACCTGGTCCCTGGCGAGGGAGTTGTCAGCCACGTCCCAGTTTCGGAAGAGCCGTCCGAAGTCAGAAGGGCTGGTGCTTAATTAACTTTGTCACTGGCAACTTCTGAGGCCGCTTCTCTCCGGGTCGTGGAATATTCTGGTTCCTGCTTTTGGCTTCATCGTCAGCTGCTCCTCCCCGAGGCCGCTGTCTCCAGAAGGAGGGGTGTTTTGTTCCCACTGTGGACTGGACTTCTCTTCCTGCTTTCCCTGGTCAGACGGGAGGGGGAAGCGAGCACAGGGGCGAGGCGTCCAGGGACTCTGTAGGTGCGGTCTAGCGGAAAGCTCTTTCACGGGCCGGAACGTGTCGGAACTTGGACAATGGCTACTTCAGCCCCTTCCCAGAGGCAGCAGGCGGGGCCAGGCGAGGCAGGAAGGTCCTAGGGCTCAGGCCTGGGCACTTACCCACACGTGCCCCCCTGTCGTCCCCACGTGGGACATCAGTCATGTGGTGCACCAATGACTTGCCATGCGTTTCTAGAACTTGAGCCTCCCAGCTCCGTCCCCGGTGTTTGCTTTCGTACAGCAGACCCTGAAAACTGGCACCAAGCTGGGGTCGCTTAAAAGGATATTATCTTTATGGGCAGATGGGACGTTGAGAGGAGGGGCTGACAGCCACCAGGGGCCGGGCCAGGGGCAAGGGCCCCCAGAAGGGCCCGCCTGTCTCACTGCCTGGGTTGGAATCTGATTTCTCCTCCGACTGCCTCGGCGATCCTTGGCAAGTGGCTTCTCGGCGCTCCGTGTCCTGCCTTATACAGTTACCGTGAAGGCCCCGTGTGCTAAACGTGGACAGTGTTTGATGGGTACCTAGCACGGTGGACGCTCGGGAAACCGTTGCTCTTTTCCTTCCTGTACCTCCCCACTGCCAGCATGCGCTTTGTCCAGTGACTCTGGGAGAACACACGGCTGATGTGTGGACTTAGAGCAGCAAGCGCATTCCGCTTGCACTTGGAAGACCCGGATTCTGGGCCTGGTCGGGACCGGAACTAGCTGTGTGGCTTTGGGGCAAGCCGCTCCCCTCTCTGGGCTCACGGCGGCAAACTGCAGAACGACGTCTCAGGAGGTGTGGAGGAGCCTGGCGCATTGACCGTTGGCTTAACCGGCCGCGTAGAAAGACCGGATGCGACGTGAGAAATCAGTGTGTCCTGTAGGACCCGGAAGTGACCCCTCCCCCATACCGCCTTCCCCTTCTTTGAGATTATTTATTGCCTTAAGAGAGATTTCCGGAAGGGGGATTATGAGGTCAGAGGCCAAGCTTCGTGGTGTCTGTTGAAGCACGTGGCCAAGTGCTTCTCTGCAAGTATCGTACCAGCCTTTGCTGCCACCAGCAGTGGTCACTTGGGGGTCCTCGAGCCCCCCAAGTGGGGTATCCCCGTGGTTTGTGCTGGGGACACCGGGAGCCTCGAGGTACATGGAATGAATCAAGTTTAGCTCGGTGTTCTTGGGGACTGGGGCTGACACGGGCTCCGGGCTGGCCTTGACCACTTGCCAAGAGGAGGCCCCCCCTGTGCTGCGATTCCAGGTTTGGATGCTGACGGGGGACAAGCTGGAGACGGCCACATGCACAGCCAAGAATGCACATCTGGTGACCAGAAACCAAGACATCCACGTTTTCCGGCTGGTACGGTGCTCTCTGTGTTGGGGCCTCGTGGGGGTGACGCTGCAGTTTTGCCCTGTGACCTCATGACCTTGAGTGGGCCCCTAAAGTATAGAGGGGAAAACTTACAGCACTGGTTTGGGTGGGATTACTGAATGACCCAGGTGGGGCTACAGGATTCCTCCTGGGGGTGGCTCAGCAGCACCTCGTTACTGCTGTGTTCTTAACCTGGCGGGGGTCATGGTCCCTTTGAGAAGCTGTCAAAAAGCACAGTCAGGCCTGACCGGGTGGGGAGGTGAGCGCCACTCTGTAGGCGGGACACAGCAGTCCTGCTCCTGAGGTCGGAGCCCCCATACCCAGTGAGTGGAGAGGCTCCACGTGCGGTGGGAATGTCCCCTTGCCCCCCGCCTTTGGTCCCTGCCACGCAGAGCCTTCAGGAGACGCAGCCATTCTGGCAACAGCACAAACAGCATCGTGTGGAGGCACATATGGTCAGTCTCCATTATATGCGGACTCCATATTTGCAAATTCACCTACTTACTAAAATTTATTGGTAACCCCAAAACCAGTGCTCAGGGTGCTTTCAGAGTCCTCTGTGGGCATGTGCAGAGCAGCGAGAAATTGTGGCTGCCAAATGTGTGCATCATTCCCAGCTGAGGTCAAACAAGGCGATCCCCTGCCTTCTCTGCTCTCGTGCTGCACAGAAGCCCAGTTCCCGATCGACTTAGTGCCGCCTTTTTTTTTTTTGCATTTTTGTGTTAGTGACTTCATTGTTTAAGATGCCCCCCTCCCCATCATAGTGCTGGAGTGCCATCTAGCATTGCTGAGCTCGGAAAGGCTATGATGTGCCTTGTGGAGAGAGTATGTGTGTTGGATCACCTTCCTTTGGGCATGAGTTACGGTGCTGTTGGTTGTGAATTCAGTGTTAATGAATCAAAAAAAAAAAGTCTATTTTAAAAGATGTCTTTCAACGGAAACACATATAAAACAAGGTTATGTGTTGATTGACAAAAATACTGTGGCCAGAGGCTCACAGGAACCTGGCCCCGTATTCCCCCTACAGGAGCAACGAACAGATAGTTACTTGTTAAGTCGGTGTTCACAGTGACCTCATAGAGTGTAGCTACTGGAAATAACAAGGACAGACCGTATGTTCTTTATATTCTGTATTCTATGCATTCTGTATAGTTAGGGGTTACAGGTGCCAGCCCGTGTGACCGTCTGCTTTTGTAAATAAAGTTTTATTTACACACAGATATGCCCCTTTGTTTTCACCTATTGCCTCTGGCCGCTGTGACGCCACGGCAGCAGAGTTGAGTAGTTTTTTTTTGTTTTTAATTTTTTTTTTTAACGTTTATTTATTTTTGAGACAGAGAGAGACAGAGCATGAACGGGGGAGGGGCAGAGAGAGAGGGAGACACAGAATGTGAAACAGGCTCCAGGCTCTGAGCCGTCAGCACAGAGCCCGACGCGGGGCTCGAACTCACGGACCGCGAGATCGTGACCTGAGCCGAAGTCGGACGCTCAACCGACTGAGCCACCCAGGTGCCCCAAGAGTTGAGTAGTTTTGACGAACACGGTAGGGTCCACAGAGCCTGTTTGACATCTGGTCTAGTACAGAAAAGTTGGCCACCCTGCCAGATGCCTGGCTGCTGACGCCTGCCCCACGGCCCCCTGGGTGTGTGGCTTTAGAGGGGCTCACACAGCTCGCCACGCTTTCGTTTCCTTACGTGTAGAGTCCAGCCGTGGCCGTCGCGCACCTTGTAGGGTTGCTGGGCGAGGTCAGTGGGGACGATCCACGAAAAGTGCTTAGCGCGGTGCCTGGCACTCAATGAAAGTACGGTCATTTTTAGCTCCTGTTTTTATGCTGTGGGTCACAGCCGTCCTGGGGGAAATGCAAGGTGATCGTTGGTGCACAGGCCCTCCCGATTCCCACAGAATCATAACAAACAGGATTGAATTTGGCTCTGGGTCTGCCGGCAGGGGAGGGGCAGGGGTCCTTGGCTGGGGTGGCCATTGTCTCCGGACCGGCTTCAGGAAGCCACTGTTTGTTGTTCTTCCATCTCCGGAGAGCGGGGCCCCCTCCACGCCTGTGTTCCCTTCCAGGTGACCAACCGGAGTGAGGCCCACCTCGAGCTGAACGCTTTCCGCAGGAAGCATGACTGCGCCCTGGTCATCTCGGGGGACTCCCTGGAGGTGGGTGCGGGCACCCCGCTGGCCGGGCTCTCCCGGGGAGTGCGCGCCCCTCCCTGCTCTGGTGGGGGCCGCGGCCTTGGTTGACGCCCCCCCCCCCCCCCCCGCCTTCCCCTCCCAGATTTGCCTCAAGTACTACGAGTACGAGTTCATGGAGCTGGCCTGCCAGTGCCCGGCTGTCGTCTGCTGCCGCTGCACCCCCACCCAGAAGGCCCAGATCGTGCGCCTGCTGCAGGAACGCACGGGGAAGCTCACCTGTGCGGTAGGTAGGTGCCGCCCCCGCCCCCCACCGGCCCCGGCCCGCTGGCACGTGCATTCGCTTTGTAAGGGTAACGGGGACCCTGCTGCAACTCAGATCCCCCGGGCCATGTTCCTCGGGTCGTGATCCTTTCCCCCAGCCGACGCGGGCTCCGGAATTCATATGATTATGATTATTATTTTTTTTAGTATTTCCCTTTGGGTTGGAGTCGATAAGCGTGTTCTAGGGCTTTCCTCCATGGCTTGCTCCTCCTTTGCTAGTGATGCAGGAGGCAGCACAGCCGAGGGCTGGAGGCCGCACGCCGTGGAGGGGACCCGGGTTCCCAGTCCCAGCTGGTTTTACTCGCTGGGCGTCCGTCCGAGCCTCGGTCTGCCCGTTGGTAGGATGGGGTAATAAGCACTCATCCAGTGGTGAGGGTGGAAAGGGGTGGATTCAGAAAGCGCTTACGACAGGGCACGGTGTGCGTTGAGCAAGTGCAGCGTGGGTCACTGCTGCTGATGTGATGTGGGGCCCACGCGCCCCACAGGCAGGGGTGTGGTGGTCGTAGACAGCGGTGAGGCGTGGACACGCCCCCCCCCCCCCCCCCCCCCCGCCACTGCCGCTCGGTGGCCGGACTCTGGCCAGTCACCCGCTGTCCCTCTGACGCTCAGCTCCTCCGCCCGTGAGATTGGGGGGCGTCGGAGCAATTATGTGGAGCCGTGCAGAAGGGACACTTAGCGAGCCCTCGGCGAAAGGCGAGACACGCGCGAGTCTTCAAAGTAAGAATGACGCGTCGGGGTCCCGCTTCTCACTTCCGCCCGATTTCCCGGCTTTTCTCTCCGGCCCGTGTGGCCGACAGGTGACGGAGGCAATGACGTCAGTATGATTCAGGAATCCGACTGCGGTGTGGGGGTCGAGGGGAAGGTGAGTGCGGGCTGTGGGGGGTGGGGTGCTGCTGGCCGTGGAGGGGTGGGTGCTGGGGGTGGGGCTGCCGTGCCGAGGGCTGCTCTGCCTCCCTCGCGGGAGTTTCTTTTTCCCTCGAGACACAGCTCTGACGCTTCTGAAAACTCGACATTAGAACGACGAAGCGTAAGGACCCACGTCACGGAATTGCCTGGCGTTATTACCTGGGGGTCGGAGGTCCGTTGTCACCGTATCTTACGGACGATGATGCTGGTTTTCCGCGTGTCAAAACTTGAATTAAAAACAAAAAAAAAGAGTGTTTTGCTGTGTTGTTAGGGCACAGTGAATGCACTTCAGGCTTTTGCGTGGTGGCTGCAGCGTCCGTAAAAGCATCGGTCGCCACGCCCCGTGCTAACGTCTGGGGGGTCATGGAGGGAGGTGACACAGTGTGTGGCTCAGAGGCCTCGGCAGCTGCAGTGTCTCACGAAGCTCGTGTGCTGTGACGCAGCTGTTGTTTCCTGCCCTTGTCACGCGTGTGCTCGTCCCGCAGAGTTGGCTCTGTCCTGAGTTGTGACCTCTAAATGGCTACGGGCAACATTGGTTACCAGGCTTGTTGGAACTGTGTGTGAAGTAAGAGTCCAGAGGCCCCGAGGGAGGGCCGGAGGCGCTGTCCTGTGCGTTCGGTCCCACAGCTTCACGGATTGGGCTGATGCACACGCTTTAAAATTTTTCTTCTCTCCACCCTTTCTGGTTTTGTGGTGCTCATCCAGTTGACAGTTATTCGAAGTTGCAGGATTCGGTGATCTTTGAGATGTTCCTGGAACGGGCCCTTTTAACGCAGGTGTGGCCCCTTAGTGGCATCCATCACGGGTCCTTTCCAATTAGAGAATTCCATTCCACGGTGGCACTTCTATGAATGTGCAAAGTTGTACGCTCAGGAATATTCCGTTTGGGATTGTTAGTAGCCTCAGCCCCCCACCCACCCCAGGCTTCCATTTCACTTCGAGGGTCTGAGTGCCTGTCTCTGAGGATTCTTTGCTTCTGATACACATTATGGGGTGGGCCTACCCCCCGGCCCCCAGAGGCTTAATACCAGATCCATTTGACCTCCGAATTATCACGATCTGTGATTCAGAATGTTTTTTATTTAAATACATTCCTCTTTTTAAATCAAATTTAGTCTTGGACCACCAACCGAGTGCAGCGTGAAACCAAAGAAGCTCTTTATCGAAGTTTTCCAAAGATCTCCTTACAACGTCTTGCTTTTTTCAATTAAAAGAGAAAAAAATGTGTTTGCCTTGACCTCTGGTGCTCCTGACGGTGCCCAATTTTATTGGATTTTAGGAAGGAAAACAGGCTTCCCTGGCTGCAGACTTCTCCATCACCCAGTTCAAGCACCTTGGCCGGTTGCTCATGGTGCACGGCCGGAACAGCTACAAGCGGTCAGCTGCCCTCAGCCAGTTTGTGATTCACAGAAGCCTCTGCATCAGCACCATGCAGGTGGGTGGGCGGTGGGACCTCCGCACGGGCCACGTGGCCGTCCTGGAGAAAGCCCGGGAACGAGGCTGTGCTTTGGAGCCGTTACCCCACCTGGCCGGTTTCTTTCTTTCTTGACTTAATTATTTTTCCCACCCGGCGAGTTTAAATCCCAAACCGGGTTGACCTTGGATTGTCACAGATCCTTCCCTTGATAGACAGTGCGGGCCATCCTTGCTGCGGGGGAGCGGATGCAGGCATTTAACACCAGTGCCTGCCCAGCGCGTGGCATAAAGGAGATGCGGTGTAAATGCCCAGAGGTGTTATGATCAGTTTGCCAGAGAGAAAAATGCAGAGAGGTCAGCGCTGGTCCCGGCTTTTCCAAATGCAAAAATAAGGGCCAGCAGAGAAGAACCACCGAAGAATAACTTGCTTTTCTTGAGCACTTCCTGTACCCTGGGCATCAGACTCAGTGTTCACCATGCAAGTGGCTCACGTGGTCCTCACAGTCGCCTGTGCCCATGTCACAGGTGGGGAGTCTGAGGCTAAGTGAGAGGGAGAAACGTGCTGCAGGGTCCCTCGGGGGTTTAGACTGCATTGGCGCGGGGATTCCAGAGCCCGTGTTCTTCATCACGGTGTCTCCTTGGGTGCCCTCGATACAGGGAAGCCGGTGCTGCCTCCGCTTGCAGGGGCTCCCAGGTGGGGCGGCGTGGCCCATGGCCCTGGGGGGTGTCTGATATCACAGTTCTGCCTCCCGCCATCCCAGGTGGGAGTGGAGCTTCGTTACCGCGATTGTTCATCTTCTCGGGAATAACGTCTCACGCCCATCTTCTTCTCACAAAAAGATTCTAGAGTATTTTCCCACCTCCTGTCTCCCCTGTCTCCTGTCTCCTGTCTCCTTTAAACATCCGTCATCAGGCTGCAGCGATTAAGTGCATACTGGGAGGAAGGCCAAAGGGTGGGAAAGAAACTATTCTGGGTGTTGAAACACTATTGACTGATTCTCCTCCGTGGACACTTAGGTGGAAACACCCCCGTTAAGTGGAGAGAACATAGGGGTGATGTGTCTTGACACCCACCTCCCTTTCTGACCCCCCCGCTATGTGTCTCTGAGACTTTGAGCAAGTCACTTTCCCCCTCTGGGCCTCAGTCTTCCGTTTGTGACATGGGGATGGTAAGATGTGTCTTGCCTCTCGGCCAAGGCCACTTTGAGAAGCAGAGTTTTCTAAGGCATCGAGTGCCGAAGGCATCCTTACCGCTGTTAATCAAAACAAAACAGGGAGATGTGTACCGTAAGGGGACATTTTAAAATCTGTGGGAAAGGAGCTTAATCACAACATAAAAGACATCCTGCCTTTCCAAGTAAGTGCACATGAGGCCTCCCCTCCCTCCTCTTTCTTTTTAAAAAACTTTTTGAATTTTTTAAATGTTTATTTTTGAGAGAGAGAGAGAGAGTGCATGAGCAGGGGAGGGGCAGAGAGAGAATCTGAATCGGGCTTTAGGCTCTGAGCCATCAGCACAGAGCCCGGTGTAGGGCTCGGACTCATGAACTGCGAGATGTGACCTGAGCCGAAGTCGGACACTGAACCAGCTGAGCCACCCAGGTGCCCCTGATTTTATGTTTTCAGTATCTGTTGCATTTGAGAGCATAGAAGCCTTCAAGTGATTTTTATCAACATGATCAAAATAGCTGTTATGATTCATCAGGCCACATCTGTACTGTACTTTTTTTTTTTTTAAGTGTATTTATTTCTTTATTGAGAGAAAGAGTGCACGCACAGCCTGCAAACCAGGGAGGGGAGGAGAGAAAGGGAGAGAGAGAATCCCAAGCAGGTTCCGCACTGACAGCACGGAGCCCTGATGCGGGGCTCGAACCCATGAACCGTGAGATCATGACCTGAGCGCAAATCAAGAGTCGGACGCTTAGCTGCCGGACCCACCCAGGCGCCCCAGACCACATCTGTGCTTTTAATTTAGGTTAGCTCATGAATCACACTGGATATTACTATGATTTAATCACCGGAAGATTAATCAGCTTGTCCGTGGCCATGCACACAAGAGCTGGCCTGGATGAGCTGACTTCAGTAATGTCTGTATGTTACTATGAGCCTCAGTTTAGAAAAAAATTCCAGGATGAGAAATTGTTCTTTGTGCTGTGGGAAAATGCGTTCACCCCTGTCCACTGTGCTGAAAGTGATTGGCTAAGAGCAAGTCCCTGTTAGGACTGCACTTTGACGTTGTTCTCTTTGATAGATGTGGCCACAGTGGTTTATTTTCCCTAAAGTGTTCTCTCCAAGATGAAGAAGGCTTTTGGCCAGCCAGGCCCTTTTAGGGGAAGGAGGCTCTTGACCTTGATTTGCAAAACTACGCACCAGATTCTTGACTTTTTTACAAACGTCCTTTCTGTGCCACGGCCCCGCCTGGGTGAGAAGTCATTTGAAAGGTGGCTTCCACCTTTCAGTTCTGAAATATGACCAGGGGGTGCAGCTGGGGCTGCCCAGGACCGCGGTCCCGGGTGGCACCTGCATTTGGAGCTCCGTGCCAGGTCAGCACCCAGAGCGGGTGCTGACGGGGAGATGCCTCCAGTGAGACACCCTTGCTGATGGCCAGCCTGCCTCCGCCTCTTGTACTTAGTCTTTGAAAATCCTTCAGTTGTTGCCGGCCTCTTTTTGGTTTTCCGCTCACAGGAATTCGCTTTGAGGCCACTTTCCTTCTGTTAGCCTGTAGGTGTCCAGAGAAGGACCTAACAGAGCATCAAGTCAGATTTTATCTCCCCAGCCTGTTTTTCACTGCCAGTAGCTAATATTTTCCAAACCAGGAAGTAGACATTTCAGTAAAGGTTTGGAAATGCTGCTCTTGTCTAATTGCAAAGGTGTTCCTGGTTGTGGGCTCTTCATAAAAGTTTCCCAAAATTGTAAAAGGTGTCATGTGAGAAGGGAAGCCTTGTCTGTAACCCCGCCCTCCGGGGTAATGGGTGCCCATCCTCATGGCACAGGTGTCTCTGTCTGCTTCCATACCTCTGCTAACTTGTTTCTTGGGCGCATGCCCAGAGAGGCGGTGCTTCTGAGCTGTCAGGAGCGCGGGCTCTGGAGACAGAGCTGGGTTTAACCCTGCAGTGAAGTTTACCTGCTCAGATTCCCCGTCTGTGAAAGGCAGGCGATATTAGGACTTGATCTCATGGGTGGTTCTGGAGATTCACAGAGGTCACGGAGAGAGCGCCCCTGGGTGTAGCCTGTGTAACTCAGTCAGTGCTCACAAGGGGGCTGAGCGTGGTCTCTGGAGCTAAACTACCTGGGAACGACTCCTGGCTCTATCCCTCGTGAGCTGTGTGATTGTAGGCGAGTCACTTAACCTCTCTGTGCCTTACTCTTCTCCTCTGTAAATAGGGGTTGATGACAACAGTACCTGTCTCATGAGGTGCTTGTAATTGTTAAATGAGCTGATTTACTCAAAGCACTCACAACTGTGTCAGTAAAGCTTGCGGTACGTTAAGGGTGGGGTGTTGTCATTATATAAAGGTAGGGCCTTTGTCAGTGATTTTTGGTAACGTCTTCCTTTCCTTTCTCGTTGGCACAGGCTGTCTTTTCCTCTGTGTTTTACTTTGCATCGGTTCCTCTCTACCAAGGATTCCTCATCATTGGGTAAGGAAAGCTAGGCAGGGTTATTAACTTCTTATGAAACCTCCCTAACATACCACAGAGGAGAGAAGAAACATTGTGTCTCGACTGTTCAGCCCCCGAGTTGCCCGGGATGCACTTGAGAACCTAACTTGGATTTTTATTTGTAATGTTTTTGGTTTTTTGTTTTTTTTTTTAATTTATTTTTGAGACAGAGAGAGACAGAGCATGAGCAGGGGAGGGGCAGAGAGAGAGGGAGACACAGAATCCGAAGCGGGCTCCAGGCTCCGAGCCGTCAGCACAGAGCCCCACACGGGGCTCAAACCCCCAAATGTGAGATCATGACCCGAGCCAAAGCTGGACGCCCAACCGACTGAGCCCCCCAGGTGCCCTGGATTTTTATTTTTGAATGGCTCAGCCTATACCCAGACTGAGAAAGTGGAGCTCGGTGGGCTTGTGGTTCACAGCGCTTGGCGGTTTGGACCTGGAGGGGGGAGAATGCTTGCCCATGAACGTCCGAGCTTATTGGTGATGGCGACCAAAGCAAGATCAAAGGTTCCCAGACTCAGTGATTTCATTGGGGTCTTAGAAAAAGGGGAAAGACGGGTCTGGAAAGTGCCCTCCCTGACGTGGACCCGGTAGAATGTCATGCTGCTGGGTCTCTCGGGCGGGCCAGAGCCTTGCTGTCCCGGGAGATGTCCCTAGCAGAGCCTGACTGCTGTGTGCCAGTGACCTGTCAGACAGGGGTCACGTGGACATTTGCTGCCATCGGCTCCACCCCCATTCCTGACTTGGAACTCATGACGTTCCTTTTGATCCTTCAGAGAATGTTCTCAGTGTCTCAGTCACCCAGGTAGGTGGATTGGGTGACACGTGTCCTAGATAGAGACGTGTGTAGGGCACACGCCTGGTTGTGAGGAGGCAGGAAGCACAGAAAGGCTGGCTGGTCCCAGGGGAGAGTCTCACAAAGAATTCTGCCTGCTTCTTTTTTTTTTTTTTAATTTTAATTTAATTTTATTTTTTATTGAAAAAAATTTTTTAATGTCTATTTATTTTTGAGACAGAGAGAGACAGGGCATGAACGGGGGAGGGTCAGAGAGAGGGAGACACAGAATCCGAAACAGGCTCCAGGCTCTGAGCTGTCAGCACAGCTCGAACCCACGGACTCTGAGATCATGACCTGAGCCGAAGTCGGCCGCTTAACCAACTGAGCCACCCAGGCGCCCCATGCCTGCCTCTAACTGGAAAAGTGGACTGTCCTTTGTCAGGTCCCAGAAGAATGAAAGAACCTGCCAGAACGCAGGGGCTCCCCGAAATGTGTTCCGTGTGGCCTGCCACGGACCCCTCGCCCCCGTCAGTTCCCATCTCCTCTCTCCCCCTCACTCACTCAACTCCAGCTGTACTGGCTGCCTTGCTGTCCTTCAAACAGGTCCTCACCTCAGGACCTTAGCACGTGCTGTTCTCTCTGCCTGGGATGCTCTTCCCTTCATTTGGGCATGGCTGCCTCTCACCTTTTATGGGTGTTTACTCAGCTGTCACGTCCTTTGGGCACCCACTCTAAAAAATCATACCACCCCCACGGCTCTTTCCCTCTCCTCCCATTACAGTGGCCTTCCCAGCACTTACCTGCAACACACAGTGTAGTTTACCGACTTTGTTGGCTCACAGATGAGCAGGATAGCTCTCCGAGGGCAGGTGTTCTGTTTCTCATCTGAATCCCCAGTCCTTAAAACCAGCCCTGGCACGTAATGGGCACTTAGTGAGTAGTGCCTGAATAAGTGCATGGGAATGGGGCTCCAGAGGCTGGAGAAGCAGACTGTTCCTTTTCCATCGGCTGGTCTTACTTGTGATGACTTTTCTCCCCCAGGTACTCCACCATTTACACCATGTTTCCCGTATTTTCTCTGGTCCTGGACAAAGACGTCAAGTCAGAAGTTGCCATGCTGTATCCCGAGCTCTACAAGGATCTTCTCAAGGTTCAGTGAATTCCTCCTTCCCTTCCTCCTCCTTCCCCTTCTTCCTCCCTCTCTTCCTACTTTCATTTCACACAGACCCTCCATTTCCGGTTTGAACACACGGATTTCAACGATTTGAACTGGTGGCGGCTTTCTTGAGAGGAAGGAGTGTGGTTTTACATTCCTTTTCCTTAAAAAAGCCATATGTATGCTCCTAGAGAATATTAAACTGTACAGTAATATGTAAACTGAAAACTTAAACTAACCAACCAAAAACTTAAAAAAAAAAAGAGCCCCTGACAGTTCCATTCTGCCACTGAGGCTCGTGTCTGCTCCTGGAAGCACTTTTGTGTATGCTTCTAAAAAGTGTGTGTGTGTGTGTGTGTGTGTGTGTGTGTGTGTATGATTTCGTTTATTTGTCTTCAAGGAGTTTTACTGAAGGGCAGATTTATTCCCACCGAATATCAATTGTCTTTTAAACATGTAATTTCTCAAACATGTCCAGACATGTGCGAGACGCTTTTTTTTTTTTTTTTGATGAAAACAGGCAGGTTGCCTTGTTGGTGGCAGGGAAGTGTGGGGCAGCTGACACCCTGGGTGAGCCACACACCATAACCTGCTCTTTCTTGTTCTCTCGTTTAGGGAAGACCGTTGTCCTACAAGACCTTCTTAATATGGGTTTTGATTAGCATCTATCAAGGTGAGAAAAGTCACACCAGCTGTGGGGTTACGCTGGGGGTTCTGTTGTCTGTAGAACACGAAGAAGCTGGAACCCTGAAACTGGGTTAAGGGGCGGGACGGTGCACCCCAAGGGGGGCCCTACCCGGCATTTTGTAAGGACCAGAACATTCAGCACGGTGATAGATCTGTGAGGAGGTGCTGTCTGCTTCAGGAGACAGACTCAGAGAAAAATACAACGAACACCAATCACAACCTGCTGGGCTGTGCAAGCCACTGTAACAAAAAGCGGTTGCTTTCTGGAATGTTCTGATACTTTTTCTGAGGTCCTTATAGTTTTTGAGAAATGTGTCTGCTTCACTGGCCTCCAGGGAGGGTCTCTCAGACTGCAGAGAGACTTTGTAGGATGACTTTTAAGCGTAGGAGGAGAAAATACCAAAACCCCTGTTGGTGTTTATTTCTATTTTTATGCGTGTTTTATAATATATGTAATTGTGCGGTGGTCTTAATATCCATCTACATCTGCCCAGGTACAGACGTCTACTTTACAAATATACATTGTGTGTTGTGGGGGGTGGTCTTACGGATGGCATGTGCAACCAATAGGTGTAGATACTGTTAAAATTGTTGGCAGGAAGTTAAATTATCGGTAAAAAAAAATCGGGGGGAGGATTTTTAAGAAGTACGTCAAAGTATAATATACGCATTGATTTTTGCAGCCACCTTTTGTATGTAAAAGCTCATAAATCAGGAGCACTGAAGCCCCATTTCACCCCTTCATCCTGAACCCCTGGCACGATGGGCAGTCAGTCGCTTGAGGAGTTTTGGGGTTGAGCATCTCCTGGCCCTGCCTCTGTGTAATATTCTTGTGCTGTCGGATATTTGAGCTGTGTGTGAGCACCATCCATCTGCTTTTCTGCTGTACTAGAGAGACACGTATCTGTTCCCTCTCCCGCTTTCCTTTCTTGCCTCCTTATAGGTACAGGATGCTCTGAGTGTCTCTGGGTTACCTCTGGCATTGTGTGTGTGTGTGTGTGTGTGTGTGTGTGTGTGTGTGTGTGTGTGTGTTGTGGGCGTTAGGGCGTAGAACAACACATGACTTAAGATTGACCATCTTTTTTTTAAACTTACATCCAAGTTAGTTAGCATCTAGTGCAATGATGATTTCAGGAGTAGATTCCAGTGGTCCATCCTCTATGTATGACACCCGGTGCTCATCCCAAGTGTCTTTCTTAGTGCCCCTCACCCATTTAGCCCATCCCCCACCCACAACCCCTCCAGCAACCCTCGGTTTGTTCTCTGTGTTTAAGAATCTCTTATGGTTTGTCCCCCTCCCTGTTTTTATCTTATTTTTGCTTCCCTTCCCTTATGTTCATCTGTTTTGTATCTTAAATTCCACATATGAGTGAAATCATACGGTTTTTGTCTTTCTGTATTTCGCTTAGCACGATACCCTCCGGTTCCATCCACGTTGTTGCAAATGGCAAGATCGCCTCCTTTTTGATGGCCGAGTAATACTCCCCTGTATCCATATACCACATCCTCTTCATCCATTCATCTGCCAATACCGTCTTTTTAAGGGTACACTTTGCGAGTGCTCAGTATGTGCACACGTGTGAATTACATTGCACATCTCTAGTATTATACTGTTGTAAGGAAAGATCTCCAGAACTTTTTCATCTTGCAAAACAGAAACTCTGTCCCCATTCCCCCTTCCCCACCACAACCCCTGGGAACCAGCATTATCCTTTCTGTCTCCATGAAAGGGACTAGTTTAGGTACCTCCTGGAAGCGGAATATGCCTTTTTGTGACTGCTTACCTCTGTTATTTTAAAGAGTGTATTTAAATTTAAATTTGTTTCTTGTCTCACCCACTCCAGATACTCTCTCCTGCCTCTCTTTTGTTTTTTTCCGCTTTCCATTTCTCCCCTTCCCTCCTTCCCTCTGTCTCTCCCTCTGTCTCTCTCTCTTTCTTCTCCCCTGCAATTATAGACTCCTTATGACGTAAGGTCCAAAGAGAAAATAGGAAATCAGAACGAGACACCTCTTTAAAGCCTCCATAGAGCACCACTCATCAACCTCATTTAGCAAGTGCCATCTTTCATGTCTAAAAGGAAAATAAAGGAAAAGGAGCCCAGGCCGAGGGGGCTCTGGAGGGCAGCGGGAGGGGCGGCAGCTGCGGGCAGGCAGGGCTGTGTGGGGACACCGGCTCCGTCTGCCTTCGCAGGGAGCACCATCATGTACGGGGCCCTGCTGCTGTTCGAGTCCGAGTTCGTGCACATCGTGGCCATTTCCTTCACGTCGCTGATCCTCACGGAGCTGCTCATGGTGGCCCTCACCATCCAGACGTGGCACTGGCTCATGACCGTGGCCGAGCTGCTCAGTCTGGCCTGCTACATCGCCTCCCTGGTGTTCCTCCACGAGTTCATCGGTAAGACCCGCTCTGTGGCTGAAGCCGGGCAGTGAGGTCCAGGGGCCCCCTCCCCAGCGCTCATCCTGGGGTCTTTGTCCAGCTGGCCTTGGCACTCAGCTGCCCCCATTTTCTTACTGGTGTCCCCGTGGGGCAGATAGCACCTGTGGATCAGCTTCCCGGAACAGAGGCTGGTGGGCACAATGTCAATGGAGTGTTTCCTTTTAAAAACACACTGCACTAAGTGACTTAGAAGGGGTTTCTGTTGAATTCGACAGAGACATGGTAGGTTTCTCGAGGGAGCCGGGCACAGTGCCGGGCTCTGGGGGGCGAATGCGATGTCGGACATCCAGGTTTTGTTCATGAATAAATGGTAAGTCCCGCAGGACTTGTCCTTATCGGTAGGTTAAGAAACTCCACCTTCCCCTGAAGGCGTCTCTGATCAGGTCTCGTGTTCATCAGCAAACGCTCCGTAAGGTTTTGGTCAAGGTGAAAGGAACATCCGGTTACTGAAGTCTTAGTTTCACACTTGTCCTGAGAGTCTCTCAGAATGCGTTTTTGTGAATACCTACTGTGTGCTCAGTGGCTTGGGGGTGGCGAGCTCTGCCCTTAGGAAGCTGTCACGGGCTGGCTGGGCAGGTGCACGGGTGGGACCGTGGCCCGTGCCAGCCACACGCTCCCCATCTGTGCCCCAGAAGTGGTGTCCACTCCACTACTGAGGAAGGCTGCGGGCTGTGCTCTGCTCTCTCAAAACCCTCCAGACCGCGGGCTCTCTGTCCTGCAGCGGAAGGGGGCGTCCGTCCCTCAGTGGAAGCCCCCTAGGCCACCCGGTTCCCGCTCTGCACCGCCCTCAGACCCGACCCGTCCTGGGCTTTGGTGACCATCCCGGAGGCGAGGGGAAAACACGTCTGGTGTCAGAGTGCCTTTCTGCTCTCGGGCGGCGGGGTTTGCAAAGAAAAGTGCCAGCTGTCAGATTCCAGATCAGAAACACCTGTAAGAATTGTTTCTGCCTGTAGTTTTCCTGGTGTTGGAAGTAGCATTTCAGTGACTGTCAGTGAAGGCACAGGTCAGAGAGAGGAGGGAGTGGGGAGAATCCCAGCCCTGGAGACGGAGCCCAAGAAAGGGGCCGGTGCCAGGAGGCCATGTGTCAGTGAGGAGAGGCAGCGCCCCCCCCTCCCCCCGCCCAATAGCTATGCTGGCAGTTCCTGAGCTGCACAGGCCTTCTGGAACATTCCGTCCACTCACCGCCGTCTTCCCTTTTGCTTGCATTGCAGATGTGTACTTCATCGCCACTTTGTCATTCTTGTGGAAGGTGTCCGTTATCACTCTGGTCAGCTGTCTCCCCCTGTACGTTCTCAAGTATCTGCGGAGACGGTTCTCCCCGCCCAGCTACTCGAAGCTCACCTCGTAGGCGTGCGCGGGCCGAGGGCACCGCGGCCTCTGCGCCCTCCCGGTGGACAGAGTTCAAGTTGCGTCTTTTTTAAGTGCCACCTGTGGATCTCGCGGCAATGGCTACCACGTGCCGTTTGGACGCGAAGCGGCTGAATGTGCAGAGTCCCGAGGCTGGTTCAACGGGGCAGGCTCCTGGGACGTGCCCGCGGGGGCCTGCTCGAGCCCCGGATGACTCGGCCTCAAGTGAATGTATATACGTGAAAGCTGGTGGCTCGGCTAACACATTTATACGTGGGTCACCGTGTGAGCTTCCGAGGACTGGGATTCTGGTGTCGTGTGATAGAAGTTTCTGTCCGGCTGCGGATTGTATAAGGGTTTGTTTGTGTTTTTGTTTTAAACAGTCCTAATGTGTGTGTGCTCCCCGCGTCTTTCTCGCTCTGAAAAAACTGGCTGCGGAGAAGCGTCAAGCTCGCGGTCTACAGGTTTGCGGGAAAAGGCCATGACTCTGGTCAAAAGTGACCCAGACGGTAATCGCACGGCCGAAGTGCTACCCACCCCGCCCGAGGCCGCTCTGCTTGCCGAAGCCACGCTGCCTTCCCAGAGCGACACAGAGCGGACCAGGGCAGAGCGAGCGAGCCGTAAATCCCCTCTGTTCTCCTGCGTCAGATTCAGCTTCGACAGCGCCCGAGTTAGCGCCACCTGCCTCCTCGTAAAAGAATTTCAAAGGTGTTACCCTGCTGTGTTCGGACCTGGTAACAATTACAAAGCCTGTGGCCATCTGAGGACATCCCTCAGACATTTTCAGCAGTTGTTTTAGCAGGAAAGGTGCCACCGAACGGCTCCTAAATGTGTCGACAGGGTGATAAGAGACTCGGCTAATTCTTTAGACAATGTAGCATATGCGGCTCAGGCCTCCTGAGTCCAGAGTGCAAGGTCAGGGCTGGGGGCTCTCGGCTTCCACAGAAATCTGTTTCCCATTAGGAGGATGAAATGGCCAAGGCAGAGGCATCATAACCATGCCCTTCGTCGGCGGCAGCTTCGAGCAGAGAGTCCCTGGGAGGAGGAGGCCCAGGCTGCCGGCTCTGGGGTCGGGGCTCCGTTCCGCTGCCTCTCGAGATCTCCAGGGGGAGCTTGCTGGAAGGCCGCCAGCGGTAGAGACCCCTCCCCCACCGGGATGGCGTACCCGCACGTGTGTTTCTTATAAAGCTGTGGCTTCTCTTTTCCGAGGAGGGAAGGGAGTTTTCAAGCGCTGGGCGTGGCGGGGCAAGGCATTCTTGGGTTTTCGAGTCACTCGGTGCCACATATGTGTGCCATCAGGGTTAAGTCGGCGGATCTTCCAGTGACTGTTTGCGATCTCGGATCCGTGGTTAATTCCTTCAGCCCTTCAGCATGACGCTTCTTGTGCGTGCTTCAGAGACGTGAGCTCCAGCCTGGCCGCCGCGCCCACGGCCCTACGCTCAGCCTGCGGCTGGGGGGTTGGGGGCGGGAGGAGCGGGCACGTCGGTTCCTGGCCTTGGGAGCACTCTCCATATGCTCATGTACTTATGTTGCCCTTTTAAACCCTTATAAAATGATACTAAGTTTCAGGCACTGGGTAAACTGGCTCTTGGCATTGCTTCTGTTTTAAGATTCTGCATTTTTGCAGTATTTCGGCCGTTCTGTTCCAGCCATCTCTGCCACACCGGAAGGATCTGCAGGGAATATAGGTCGCCGTGAATGAATGGTTATTTAAGAATAGGACCTTTCAGCCGGAAAGATTGAGTGGGTCTGACTTCTGTCTGAGTGATGTTACATAGTTTCAAAGGTAGAGGAGGGAGCCTTGGGCTCAGGAGTTCATGCTTTGATCTTCTTAGAAGTCCGATTGTAAGTCTTAAGTTGTTCTGATCTGAGGTTGCAAACCCTGAACCTGGCCTTGTTCACAGACAGGTGATGGCTTCTGCAGGTAGGTCTTGCCAGAAGCGCTGTGAGGAAATTTTGGACTTTCCCAGCAGATACAGGGAGACGGTCTCTTGCTTGGTTTTTTTTCCCCCTCAAGTCCCAAGTTCGATCCAGGTGTGTGAGCTGACTTT
Organism: Prionailurus viverrinus; assembly: GCF_022837055.1. Classification (NCBI taxonomy): domain Eukaryota; kingdom Metazoa; phylum Chordata; class Mammalia; order Carnivora; family Felidae; genus Prionailurus; species Prionailurus viverrinus. The sequence continues at coordinate 10,524,496 of NC_062563.1, forward strand.
TGAAGTCAACGCCTGAGATGCCACCTGACATCTCCCAGGAAGAGAGCTGCCGAAGAAGCCACGCCTGGAAGTGGAGGGGTGCTGGTCTGTGCCATTGCAAACCTTGTTCTCTCGTCCCAGCTGCACTCCGGCAGAGGCAGTTGGGGGCCAGAGGGACCTAAACCCCAAGCGGAGCCCCGACCCCCACGCTGTGGAGCCGCCCCATCAGTGGGCAGCCTGCTCCCTCCTCCTGCTGGGGGTCGTCGGGTGTCTGGGGATGCATGTCCTTCTCAAACTCTGGAGCCCCAAAGGGCAGGAGCCTCAAGTCGGTTGAGGGTACAGGATCCTTACCTGCACCTGTCAGAGCAGTCCCAGCAGAGGACCCGTGTGCACGAGGATTATCTCAGTTGCGGGGGAAGATAAAACAGGAACCTCCTGAGTTCGTAGAGCTTGAGCAGACGGATCCCGTTGACCTTTCTCTCGGTTTACCAATCTGGAAGGAATTTAGGAAGCACCACTGACCCCTGCCCCTCACCTTGGACCTCAGTGGGACCTAAGTCTCTGGCAGCCTATTTGATTTGAGGCCGGAGGCCCCACGGCACACAATCAGTGCTATTCAAACCTTTCTCCTCAAAGTAAAAATTAACCCCCCACCCCCACCCTCTGACACCACTAGGTATTTCTGTCCTGGTTAGCACTTTTGTTATCTTATGATTATTTTTGTTCTGTCTTTTGGTGATGGTTGTACGTGCATGAGGATGACGGGATCCATTCGGTTTCTCCTCCCCCCGCCCCTTCCTTCCTCTAAGAAAAGACCAGACAAGCTTCTCCATTTCAGTAATTTCTGAAGCCTGACAGTTTGGATCCTAATTTGGAGGGCGCACATGCTCACATGTGTGTTGCCCGTGGTGCTAGGGGGGTCTGGTTGCACCATCTCTGGCTGCTTGGGGCAGCGGACTTTGCCACAGAGCGAAGGAGGGGCGTCCCCGGGGGCATCTAGACATCGGAGCAAACCACCTTCGCAGCCACCTGGAGCCGGGAGACCGCGAGCTGGCATGTCTCCCGCTGTTGGTGTTGTCCCATCCGGGCCCCAGGCCAGCTTCCCTCCCTAAGCCCTTTTGTGTGCAGTCGGCTTCGGTGCCCGTGTCTGCTCCCCTCTGCGTGCTCTCTGCTGAAAGCTTAGGTCACACTGACAACTTCTGAATGTATTTTGAGTTCTGTGCTCATCGGGAATGGACACAATAATGCCTCTTCTCCTTTTCCAGATTTTTGCTTTTATACTTTGTTTTGTTTTTACTGGGGTGGGGATGGGAAAGCCCTCATGCCTTTATGGGGCAGCATTTTAAACCTTTGCCAAAATCGCCAGTGGGACCTACACATGCTTCCGCGCCATCCTGTTGAAGACAAACACCTCTCAGCTGTTTTTATCTTTAATCTTTTGTGTGTGTGTTTAAGTGTGTGTGTGTGTGTGTGTGTGTGTGTGTGTGTGTGTGACCTGAGTTTTTGATGAGATACTTGATTTGCATCAAAATCCCGTTACTTCCAGCTTTGTTGTCATCAAAAAACATAAAAGGAGCTTGTAAATATAACAGATTTTACTTCTCCCCCCTTCCTTTCATGTAAAACCTTTTGCCGCGTACACTTATTGGAAAATATTTCCATTAATGATGTTCATGTCATCTTGGGAAAATACGTCTTGTGTTTCGGAAGGGAACCGGGAGGCATTGCCACCGTGCGGGCGGCGTCCCCGAGACCTCGCGCTCCGCGGCGTCTGCTCACGCCATGGCGCCGTTCCTGCGGATCCGGCTTCTCCGTCCCCGCGTGCTTGGGGGGTGCCGGCTGTTAACGTCACTGGGCAACGTCCGTGGATACTGCGTTTGTGGGGGGGGACTGCTGGGGGGACGCGGTATTAGCAAACAAAAATGGTGGCCACTCTATGATTTTGTTGCAGGGGGGCTAGCCGTAAACTCATCTAGGAGTCGGCGGCCTCCTCATTAGTAGATTCGTCCGTGTAATGCACATTGCACGTATCCACCAGGACAGCGTTCTTTCATTAGCGGGAAGCTCTGGTGCAGGATGCTTTAATTTTGCAGGAACTCCCAGATGATTTAAATCCTCGATCCCGTGATGATACACATGTGATCCTGCGTGTTTCTGACCGGTTGTCCTTTCATTGTGTGCCAGCGTGGCTCATTGCTGCTGCCCAATAAAGCTTGTGTACTTTATGCCTTTGGGGATCATTTTAATTTGTGCGGAAACAGGAATTCTGGTGTCAAAATGAAGGCTTTTTATGATAACGCTCCTATTTTGTGTGTATCTCATGGTACAAAAAGGGAAGAACTGTTTCTCCAGTTATTTGGATTTTGGCAAAAAAAAAAAAAAAAAAAATCCCATCCCAAACCCGTGCATTATTTATTATTCTGTACCGTTGTCTATTCCAGACATGTCAGAATTTCAAAAGGTGACCGATATAAATAGGAAAAAGGAGAAAAGTATTCTATAGGATTCAGATTTGATTGATACACATGTAGTCCTTGATCTGTTTGGACACCTTTTAAAAAAAATCAAATAATATAAGATTTAGGAATGCAGTCACCTAAGTTTCAGGGAGGAGAGGTTTCTAAGCTATTGTGTAGGAAGCAGAGGACATATTTTATTAATCTCACCCAGTGATTCTCAGCTGGAGGGCTTTTGTCCACCACGGGACTTGGGGCAGTGTCAGAGGCTTTTTTGGTTGTCACAGTTGGGGTGGGGTGCTCAGGGGCCTGATGGGAGGCCAGCGATGCCGCAGGACAGCCCCCCACCACGTGGAGTCATTCGACCCCAAATGTCGAAGGTACCGCGGTTGAGAACCCCCGATACGACCTGCACACGTCCGCTTTATCACTGCGGTGTGAACGCCCGTGTCTCGGGAAACCAGCTGTGTACCAACGAGCCACATGTTTTAATTAGGAGCTAATTGTGGTGTGGGCTGCTGGTTTCCACATACTGGCTCCCGTTGAGAGGGTCACCCCCAGGGTATCGATCAGAAGGAGCGTTGTCAATGCGCTTGTCTCCATCAGTTGCGGCTCCTCCCAGCAAATCGGAGACGCATGCTCTCGGCTCTGGTGACCTGGACTCAAGAGGGGCGAACGGTACATTTCCTTAACCCTGTGGCCATCAAAGTGGTCTTCCCACCGCATTTGCCTGCTGTGAAATTCCATCCGGGTGTAGGCACCGCTCCATTCCCGCCGCTAGGGGGAGCTTGAGACTGAAAGACCTTTATGTTTCCTGTTTTCAACAACCAGGAAGGTCCAGTGAACCCAGCTGCTCTGTTCAAGACGCTGCTTTCATAGTTTCAGAATTTATTTCATGGCCAACGGCTCCGTTAAGAACAGACATTTCTTTTTATGTTGTTGACCAGACTATTTTGCTGGACTTAGCTTAAAACACACACACACACACACACACACACACACACACACACACTGGGGTTGGGTGGGGGAGGGAATGTGAGAGACGAATATTTATTTGATCTCGGATATTTGTATTTTTGAATATTTGGCCACTGGGAAGGCTTGCCCTACTCCTTATTCAGGCTAATAAGGTTTTGAGACGAAATGTACCAACGCCCCCAAGTACTTGAACTGTTTTTGTTATGAAACTTTTCAGGGTGACATGAAACCCTGCGGTATTTGTGAGGGGATCTATAAATGATGGATTTGCTCACCTCAAAATAGAACTGTAGTCGCTCCAAACTTTCCAGAAGTCGAGCACAGTAACAGAATTCATTCAGGACTTGCTAATTTCCTACTTGAAATGGGTTACATAATAGAACAGTCCCGCCTTCGAGCCTCTCTGAGCTACCCATGAAATGTATCATTAAAAGCTAGATGGTGAAATGTATCATTAAAAGCTAGAAATAGCTTTGCTAAACTCTGGGAAAAAGAGGAGTTTTATTTCTCCCCCCTGATACCTCCCCCCTTTCCTTCACCCAAACATTGCATAATGTTAAAAAAGTCAAATCTTTCCGTGGGATTTGATTTCATTCTCCATGTGGCTGTGGTCAGAGGGTAACTTCAGCACTTTGGGGGCCGGCGGATTTTTGGAGGATCACGCATCCCCGGATCAGTTTCCATCCAAAGACTTAGCAGACAAACACACCCGATGCTGGAGTTTATCCCTCTCCCTTCTCCCCCTTTGGTGGATGAGTTATCTGTAACGCAGCGTCTTTTCAGAGGGCCTGCCTTCTCGCAGGAATGTCAAAGCCAAGCCACCCCTCAGCCTTCCATGTTGAGGTTTGGACTTTGAAATGGGTTCCCTCTAAGACTTGGGGTAGTTGAATCACATCGTGAAGTCACTAGCTCCACGGTCTGTGCTTGATGACCTAGCAGGTCCCGGTTCTTAGACCTCAGCCTGCAGGTTCTGTTTGCTCACACTAAGAGCTTTGCGTTCTGAACCTCTGCTGTCCCATTTTCAAGAGATTCAAGAGCACATTTTCTTTTCTTGGGTCCACCTAAGCCCAGGAATATTTTTAGATTTTCTTCAAGAAAGAGTGCAATAGCCAGAAAGAGAAAGGGGGACCGGGGTTAGACGGAATATGCTGACTTCCGTTCATTCGTTCACCGAATATTTACTGAGCACCTACTGTGTGCTCGGTACTGCTCTTTGGGCCGGAGGATCGTGGAGAACAAGTGGACGGTCCCCACCTCCCTAGTGGTTACATCCAGGTGTGTGTGAGAGAGAGGAAAGACAGATACAGACTCTAATACCCTCCTAAGCCAAAAGGGGGTGAGGGGTGGGCAGAGGGTATTGATCAAGTAGGAGTAAGAGTGGAGAAAGTGATGGGGGTCAGGGAAGCACCCTTCGGGGATGGGCCCACTGAAGCAGAAAGATGAAGGATGAAGAGGTGGGGGTCATGGTAAGCTCCGGGACAGCGGCATTGATGATGCAGTGGAGAGTGCAAAGGCCCTGGGGCAGGAGAGGCTGGGCATGTTGGAGGAGCAGAAAGAGGGGCACGTGGCTGGTGTGCTAAGGCCAAGGGGGAGCATGGAGGAGGTGAGGGCAGGGACACAGGGCCTGCAGACCGTGGCGTTCGGGCTAAGGAGTCCTGTCTAAGAACCGAGCAGGCACTCTTGAAGTCTGCCTGCTGCACTTGAACTGTGTCTGAGAGGCCCTGTTTCACTGCCTTCTACTACGTATGCCTCACTGACCCGTCCCTGCCTGTTCTCGTTTCCACCTCCGGTGAGACCCACCCCTCCCACTGGAATCAACCCACTCTCATCCCTGGTATTTCTTGTGATTTTATTGGCATAAACAGCGCTATTAAATAAAGGGGAGAAGACGCCGGTCCTTGGATGAAGTGCTTGCTTTTCCAGCGAATACTACCAAGGCCTTCTGTTCTGCCTGCGCAGCTGGTGGCTGGTCACCCGCCAGTCCCGGAAAGCAGGTGAGTCTGGGGGAAGATATAGGTAGAGAAAACCGAACTGAGTCGTGTTCTTCGAAGCTGCCGCGTTTCCAGAATATGCCCGCTTGGGTCCGGTTTCGAGGAGGAAGCCTTTTGCAGTCATGAACTGCGTGCAGGGGCCCAGGCCGTGTTCAAATTCCTCCCAAAGAGAGAAAGAGTAACGAGAACAGTCTGTGGAAAAGAATGTAGTTAGTGTCTTAAAGATGGGCAAATATTCATTCTCATTTGTCCTTTTATGTGAAACAGATTTTTTAAAAGGCAATTGGAGTAGCTAATGACATCCAGAGCCCTGCTGATTCAAGTAGAGCTGGGAAGGGGGGGGTGGCTGGGGGCTCAAATTGGCCCAAACGACTAATGAGACCCAAAGAAAGAGGTGAGCTGCTCGGGAATTCTTCAGAGCCATGGCCAATAATTAGAGTGTAAGATGCTCTATGCACATAACTTAGCATAATTTTATTAGGCAGCTCATCACCACCAGAATTAGAGAAAATCAGCCCAGGGAAAAGTGCGCTAGCCAGGCCGGCTTGTGCAGACGTGGAGGCTTTTGCTCCAAAACGGCTCCGTGCTTGAGGAAGACACCAGGAAAAAGCACTGCCTTTCTTCTGGGCCCTGATGGGGGGGGGGGGGGGGGGGAGAAATGGATTCAATGCCATTTTAGGGGATGTGCTGGAATTTGGGGGCGGGCAGCACAGGGAAACGTGCCATGGACCCAGCTGGACGGGAGACAGACTTGAATAGCAGTTCCCATCCTTACTGAGTGACAGGGGGCCCATTCTCTGAGCTGGGGTTCCTCTCCTGTTATTAGGGGATCAGCGGCGAGGCCGGTGACTGTGCCTAGACCGAAATGGCAGCTGGACCATCATCGGGGACCTGCGGGTGAAGGGCGGGCTGCGCGCGGAGGGAGGCCTCATCTCTCCAGACCCGCACGCGTGTTTTCTTCAGACACGGAGCTCACCCCTCCGGACAGAGTTCCCAGATGATTTCAGATTTGGGGCAACGAGGGAAGGTCTCACCTTGAGTCTTTCCACTGGCCTTTACTGACCCCACAGACCCTCCACCTTCGAAGGCCCACCCTGGGTCCTGTTCTCCGAGCCGGTGCTGCGTGTGGGGAGCAAACCTGTGTGCATCACACTGGGCTGGCCTGGGCATCCCCACCCCTCTGGGGCTGGGGCTAGATGGGGCCAGAGGACAAAGGGGACTTCCCAAAGACTCCGTTGACTCAGTGATGTGGCGAATGAGAGGAAGTCATTGAGTGGCCAATCATTTAACACATTTCAAAAAAATTTTTTTTAATGTTTATTTATTTTTTGAGAGAGAGAGACAGAGCATGAGTGGGGGAGGGGTAGAGAGAGAGGGAGACACAGAATCCGAAGCAGGCTCCAGGCTCTGAGCTGTCCGCACAGAGCCCGACGCGGGGCTCGAACTCACAAAATGTGAGATCGTGACCTGAGCCGAAGTCGGACGCTCAACTGACTGAGCCACCCGGGCGCCCCTCACATTTTTTTTTTAACGTGAAAGCAAATTCATTGATGCAATAGAAAAGAAGGCAAAAACAGAGAGGGAGACAAACCATAAGAGCCTCTTAAATACAGAAAACAAACTGGGGGTTGCGGAAGGGGATGGGCTAGACGGGGGATGGGCATTAAGGAGGACACTTGTCGGAACAAGTGCCGGGTGTCTGTCGTGTGCAAGAGGTGAATCACTGGGTTCCACTCCTGAAACCAGTACTACGCGGTATGTTAACTAGCTTGAATTTAAACACTTAATAGTAAAAAAAAAAAAAAAAAAAAAAAAGACAAATTTTGCTTGAGTTTTCAAAAATAAACCACAAAGTCTGAGCGATGGGATGGGGGAAGGGCGGCGGGTGCCCGTGCTTGTCCATGGGCTCTGCTCCTCGGGCAGCCGAGGGACATCCTGGGGGGCACCGCCTTCCGGTTCCATCCTTAGCCGGCCCGAGGCGGGCCCGTGGGTAGGGCCCCGTAACCACTGAGGGTTTTTTTGTTTGTTTGTTTTGTTTTTGAATTCTTATCGTGGGAAAATATACACAACAAAATTTGCCATTCCAACCATTTTTGAATGTCTGACTCAGTGGCACTCAGTCACCGAGTTTTAAGAGTGGGTTCCGGAAGGTTCCAGAGCCTGACTGAAAAAAGCGGGCCTTGCCGTCTCATGCATTTGATAGCCGCGGAGTGCTTTCCCACCTACACCTCCTCGCCTGATCATCACAGGGAGGCTGAGAAGTGCATCAGGCCCGCACAGCAGCACCGTTCACAACGGCCAACGAATGGAAATGTCCTGCACTTGAGGAGTAAATAAACGGGACGTGGCAGAGCCGTACGATGGAATGGGGTCCCGCCACGAAACGGAGTGGGGGTCGCAGCGTGGCTGAATTAAACCGCGATGCTCGGTGGGAGAAGCCAGACATTACAGACCACCCGCTGTATGGTTCCATTTCTATGCCGTGTCCGGAAGAGGCGACTCTGTAGAGACAGGGGGCAGGTTCATGGTTGCCTGGGGCTGGGGAAGATGAGGGGTAGAGGGGTGACTGCTCACGGTGGAAGGTTTCTTTTTTGGGTGGTGAAAATGTTCTAGAATTAGACACAGGGTTGTCCAACTATAAATACACTAAGACCCGTTCAACCTACGCTTGAAACCGGTGAATTGTGTAACATGAAACTTACATCTCAGCAAGTCTGTTTCAAAAAAAAAAAAAAAAAAAAAAACAACCTGCCGGTGTTTCGCCCCCAGGCTTGTATCATCTTTGTGGTTCGCACCAGCACCCGAGGGGCCCAGAGCGGCGCCCCCTCCTTGCCAGCACTTGTCCATCGTTTGGCTTCAGCCATCCGGGCAGATGCGCCTCTTCGCGGATTTCAGCGTGTGTTCCCAGTGGCTGATGACATTGAACGTCTTTGCAGGTGCTTGCTTGCCGCCCACGCAGCTCCCCTGGCGAGGTATTCGTGTCTTTTGTCCTGTTTAAAAAATTAGGTTGTTTTCTTATTGTTGACTTCTGAGAGTTCTTTACATGTTCCGGATACAAGGATACACATACATCGTGGCATGTGTGATCTGAAACTTTCCCCCCACCTGTCGCTTGTCATTTCATGCTCTTTGTCACCAGTGTTTCTAATTCTAGCCCCTTTGGTGGGTGAGTTGTGATGTCTCATTGTGGTTCGGATTTGCATAACATCATTTCTTAGTCTGGTTGGTGGAGTCTAGGGCCAACAGCATATCTGGCTCTGTACACACTGCTTTTATATACAGAATCTTTTTAAATAAATTTTTTAATGTTTTTTTTTTTTTGAGAGAGAGAGAGAGAGAGAGAGAGAGCGAGCGAGCGTAGTGGGGGAGGGAACGGCAGGGGCGGGGGGGCAGAGGATCCAAAGCGGCTTCTTTGCTGACGGGCTGACAGCAGCGAGCCTGATGCTGGGCTCGAACTCGAGGACCATGAGATCATGACCTGAGCTAAAGTCGGATGCTCAGCTGATACCAGATTCACCATTGGTATCTTTGGTACAAGCAAGGCTTTAAGAGACGGCTCAAGGTCTCGCGGCTCCTAGGTGACAGTGGGCGGGGCCAGGATCGGAACCCAGCTCTGTCCTACAGCTGCCTCTCTTGAGCTGTGATCTGCTTCAACCCTCAGCTTCAAGGCGTCTGGTAAAAGCCAACACCTCCTCATCTCTCCAGCAAGCGGCGTCCCTTTATGGCATGTCACAAGGGGGTGAGAAATGCCAACGAAGGGGACGAGCGAGAGATCGGGACCCTCCTCACCTCTGTTCCCTGACATGGCAGTTCCCAGGGAACAGCCACATTCTCTAGCTGCTGTCATTGTGGCTGTTCCCTCCTTCTAATTATGAGCAGAGTCAGCCCCGGGATGGGGCAGAGGCCTTGAGCCGTGAGTCATGGCCGGGATGTCGTCACCCAGGGGAAGAGAGGCCCTGAACTGTCTGGAGGCACCATTCGGCATCTATGTCTTGTGTGTTTATCAAGCGCCTCCTGGGTGCCAAGCAGCGTCTGGGCACTGCGGATGTGACATTCGTGACCCCTGCTCAGACGTCCCTTCTTAGCCCTTCCCTGACTGCCCCATCTAATGTTACAGCCCTGTCCCTCCCTAGCCTCTCCCCCAGCCATATTTGTCCTCAGATACTTAGGACTGTTGGAGCAGTGTTTTCAGTCTTACCCTCCCCCCTCCCCCCCCCCGGCCCCCCCGCCGGAAATGTATGCTGTGTGAGGACAGGGCTTGGACTCACTTGCTGTTCTGGAAACCTAGAGAAAGGTGGCATAGTGGGTGTTCAATAAAGGTGGGATGAACACATGAAGTAACTGAATAAGGTAACGGGGATGAATACCATCAGGAATTTAAATCAGGATGCCATTAGGGAGACTGGCCAGAGCGAGGTGGAGAGTGTGTGTGGCTATTTTACACTTGACCGAAGGTGTGTGTCCTTGCATAGGTGGATTTTGAGCTTCAGTCTGAAAGACGAAGGGAGCCAGCATCCTTGGATGCGAGGAAAGGGTATTCAGGGCAGAGGAAATTGCATGTGCAAATGCCCTGTGGCAGAAAGGGTTCAGTGTATTGAGGGGCAGAAAGAAGAGTGATGGCAGCTGGTGCTGATAAGTGGCAGGAAGTGAGTACTGTCTCGCAGGGAGGCATCTGTTTACCAACCTCCCCCTCCCCCCCCCCCCCCCCCCGGGCCTGTCTCCGTCATGCCAGAGCTCATTGTCATCTGACCTTTTCAGGTCAGCTTAGAGAGTGGACCCACTGTGTGTCATGTTGAGGGACTCCAGATCCCCGGCCTGTGGATTCCCATTGCCGGAGAGGCCAGGGAAGTGGCTCATACCCCAGACCACATTGCCCCGAGTACGATGATTTCTCTCTCCCACTCCAGGCCTGTGGCTTTTGGTAGCTGGATCAATCCATGAGAAAGCTCTCCTAAGTCTTGAGAGAATCCCCCTGGGGCTCAGGAAATACCTCTCAAAAGAGAGACTTCTGAGAGCCATGTGGCTTCCAAATGGGGGTATATGTGTGCCATGTTCTGGTCGCTTCCACTTACGTTAGCTTGTTGAGTCCTTGTTGTAACCGTGTGGGTTAAGTGCAAGTAAGCTCCTCTCACAGATAAGGAGAGCAGGAGACGGGTACATTCCAGCCCGGGCAGTTCGCTACCCACGGAAGGCCGGGCAGAAGTTGCACTCAGAGTCTGAGACGTTACCTCTGGGACACACACACGGGCCTCTGTGTGTGTGTGTGTGTGTGTGTGTGTGTGTGTGTGTGTGTGTGTGTGTACCCCCGCCCCCCGCCCCCCATCCCTAACTGGTAACACTTGTTGGGAGAAATGAATGTGACGAGTGGGAAACCCATGGCATGGCGCGTCAACACAGAAAGCCATTCTGAAGCGGTGACAGCTGTGTGCCTGCACACAGCTGAAGTCAGCACTGGCAAAGTGAGGCGGGAAAGAGGGAGGGGGGATTTATGGCCGGGATCAGGAGCGGCTTGCTCACTGGAACGTCAGCTCGAAACCCACAGGAACCAGGATGCAGTAGCAGGAACTAACCCACCTCCAGGCAGGTCACTGCCGCTGGTTTTATGGCTTCCAGCTGAACTGCCCCCCCCCCAGCCCCCCCCCCCCCCCCCCCCTCCTCGCCTCACTCCAAAGTCAAAATCCTGGTGGGAGAATCTCATGAGCTCAGCTTGGTTCACACGGCCGAGGATTTGGGCCAACAGTTTCCCCAGACTGCCTGCCATGGGAGGAGGTCGTCCTCCAAAGGGACCGTGGCCTTGTTCCCAGGAAGAAAGGGCGAATGGAGGCTTGGGGGCCAGAGAAAAACTCACATCCACCACGGTAGTAATCAGGCTTTGCCTCGGAACCCCCTGTTGGAGGCCTCGCCTCTCCAGGCTTCTGTTCCTACTGGGCCAAATGAAGGCACTGAGTTCCACACCGGGGCGCCTCTCAGGATCTCTGGTGGAATTCTAGAAAAACACCAGGACCTCTCTTCTGGGCCATCTCTTTTGATCAGCTTGAAAAACCGGCCCAGCAATTCCCTCTTACGTCTCATTGGGCACGACTGGGATACACGCCCACCCGTGAACCAATCACTGGCAAGAGGCGGGGTGGATAAGGACCAATCAGATTTGACACCCCCCCCCCAACTCTTCCCAAAGCCAGGGGTCCCAGAGTGGCCTTCCAGGCTTTCTCTCTCTCTCTCTGGCTCTCTGTCTGTCTCTAGGGTCGTGGGTTCTGCCTGACAGAATTCTCTGAGACGGTAAAGCTTGAAAACGGGGTCAGGTGTCCTTTTCGGCCCGGAAGGTGTCTGTGAAGGTTGGTCGTGTCCCCACTGCGCCCCCCCCTCCCCCCCAGGGAGCTCAGCTGTCACAGATATTGAGCGTACCTCCAATGTGCCAAAGCCAGTGGCCAACGTGGGGAGGGAAGCAACACCAGGTGGGAGTATCTAATAAATAAGGATTGTGGCTGAGCTGGAAAAAAACACCATCTTGCCAGGCACCGGTGTTGACTTAAGGCAGGTTAGTTATGGCTCCAGGTAAGCCCTGCTCTGCCCGCTGGGGGCTGTCCCCAGCTCAGCTGTCAACTCCGCTTACCTTCCAGAGAGCTGACAATTACATGGTGGCTCTTTTTCACTCGCGTGTGACCTAACACAGCCACTCTTCTCAAAAGTTGCTAAGGAAATTGGAGGTGCTGAAAGAAAGTCTGCAATCGAAATAATGCTGTAGGGGACGTTTATATGCCTCGGAGTGAATTAGTGTCTTAAAAAAAAAAGAGCCCCTTCTCTGTGCACAAATATATACTTTTCACATTCCTTTTGAGGCACCAAGGACTTTAACAGTGGTGTAAATCAGATTTTACAGACCACATATTTCAAGTATGGAGTTCATTAAATGTGTGAAATTTGACATTTGCTTCGGGGCGTGGCTAGGGTCTCCAGTAATGAATCACAAATTGTGTTGGGCTTTCTGATCAAGTTCAATATGCTAAATACCCCTGCAGACTTGCACAAAGAGGCAGTTTCTTTCCCAGCCTCCCCAAACCCCGTTCTTCTAGGAACCCTTCTTCAAGGGACTAGGTACTAACAGGAGATGTGTTCCCACCATCTTTTTTTTTTTTTTAATGTGTATTTATTATTGAGAGAGAGAGAGAGAGAGAGAGAGCATGAGCAGGGTGGGGGGTGCAGCGCGAGAGAGGGACACAGAATCCAAAGCAGGCTCCAGGCTCTGAGCTCTCAGCACAGAGCCCGACGCGGGGCTCAAAGTCACCAACCGTGAGATCAGGACCTGAGCCGGAGTTGGACGCTTAACCGACTGAGCCACCCGGGTGTCCCCCCCGCCCCGCCCATCTTTATTTAAGTTGAGAAACATGTGAGACACACACAAATGTGTGTGTGTGTGTGTGTGTGTGTGTGTGTGTGTGTGTGTTTAAATAGGCTTCACCCCCAGCATAGAGCCCAACACAGGGTAACTATGAGCCACCCAGGTGCCCTGACGTTGTCTTTTACTAGATTCCTGAGTGATGTCACTGCACTGATTGGAGCAGAGCCCGTTTACTGAGCCCTTACTGTGTGCCAGGCTCTGTGCTGGCTCTGAGAACACAGTGGCAGATGAGACAATGTCTGACCTGGTGGCGTTTGTAGTTTTTTTGGGGGGGAGGGGGGAGTCAGTCATAGAATAATCACTTTCACCAGCAATTAGGCGATGGCCTAAGAAGCGCTACACAGGAAAAGTCCGGGGCGTTGTGAGGCCCGGGGGAGCCTGGTTACTTTCTGGGTGCACCAAGAAAGGTCTTTCTGGGAGGCATAGTCAAGCTGAGACTCGAGGGATGGGCGGAGCTTGGCTGACAAGATGGGGTGACAGAGGCCTGGCAGGCCGAATGTCTGTCACAAAATCAAGGCTGCAGTGAGTGACCCTTGGGATGCTTTGCCAGGTGGCCACTTTACTGAGCTCCTGTTCTGTGTCCTTGTCATCTAAGTCCCTGTCTCTGAGAGGGGATGGGCAGTAGACAGACTCTTTGAGAGCACAAAAAGAGTCCATGAGAGGGGCAGAAAGCAAGGGGGTGACAGACGCGTGACGCTCGTGGAGGAGATGCCCAACAGCAGGACCGAAGACACAGGGGCTGGAGCACAGGATTTATTCTGCTAACTGTCCATGAGGCAATTTTCTCAGGAGCGTAGAGACAGGCAGGAGAAAAGTGGGGACACAGCTAGCAAAGGAAGTTGGAACCATATTGCTGCGTTGCCAGTGACAGAAACTTGTGTCACACCAGTTCAGATCTAAAAAAAGACAGATCTACCTAGTGGCTGCTACGGCTTCGGGCACAGCTGTATCCAGGAACCTAAAGGTATTTTAAAGACCCCTTCTTTCTTGGTCTCACAGGTCTGCTCTCCCCCTGTGGTGACAAGATGGCCCTTAGCAGCTCCTGGACTACGTCTTCTAAGCCTGGCAACACTGACCGGGAGGCAGAGAGAGACAGAGAGAGAGGGGGAGGCACATGTCATAGTTCCAGCCAGGACCCCGGGGTTGGTGTGGCTGGCCTGGCCAGGACCACATGGCCCGCCCCAAACCCACTCTTCTGTCTCCTGCTGGACCTGGGATGGAGGGCAGTCCCAAACCGCATGATTCAAAGGGGGAGATTGTGACCCCTCCCCCGACTCCCAGGAAAACAGACAGCAGAATTCCCGAAAGAAGAGAGAGAAGCTGGAAACCCAAAGCACCGACTCGCATCACGGGAAGGTTTAACGCTACAGTGAGGAAGCTGGTACTTATTTTGGGAGGCCATGGGAGCCAGCGAAGGTGGTGGGGCGAGGGGAGCGACATTATCATCCAAGCTGTTCTTTGGGAAGAGACCTTTGGGAGCGGTGGCGAGAGAGGTGAGGGAAGGTGATGGTGGGGGCCAGGAGGCTGGGGACCTGTCGGAGCCCAGGCAGCGACTGCAGAGATGAAAAGAGAGGGCTGGGCGGGAGGGAACTTGCTGGGGTAGGGGGTGTGCTGGGCGGTGGCAGGGCGGCCCCCAGCCTGCTGGCCGCTTGGTCAGGACAGGGGCCTGGGAGCCACCCTCAGGAGATGGCGGTGATTTTGGGAGGACGCGACCCCAGGCGACGACAGGGCTTTGGTCGGAGAACAGAGGGGCCTGTGTCTCTCCTCTGAGAGCATTTGGGGGCCGGTTGCGAATCCCATGGGCATTTGCGCTCTGACTCCGAGGAGGGTGGGTCCTCAGAGCGTGATGCCATTTTCCACAAAGCTTTCCAGATGTTTGCTTTGTTGGTTTGCTTTATTTATTTATTTTTTTAAGTGGTAACAACAGAGAGAGAGAGAGAGAGAGAGAGAAAGGCAGAACCGAAGTTGAAAGTGAGGAGCCCTTGAGCACAGGGGCCCGAAAGGTGGGGGCAGAACACGCTGGAAGCTGGGGGCGTGGCTCTTGCCCCCTGTGGTCCCCTGCCCATCCGAGGACGGCTCGTTTGGTGTCCTTCCCCTCTCTCTGCGCCCAGGGCCCCGACATCCCACAGGAAAGGAGCCCTCTAGGTTTTCGGCTGATCCCAGCCCCGGTGACTCAGACGTCCCCGGGCCTCCCGCTCCCATCCAGAGGGCGGCCGCAAGGGCTTCCGTTGAAGGATCCCTGGGGAGCAGCGCCTTCCCTCGTCGCCCCAGCTTGGCAGCGTGGTTCCTGGAACCTGGGCTTGGTACGAAACACGGCTCTACCACTTACTGGCTGCGTGACCCCGTGAGAATCACCCAAACTGTGAGCCTCAGTTTACGTATTGGTAAAGCGAGGGCTGTAGGTTGCCGGGCTGGTAGCCTGGACGGCTTTCAATATCTGGCAGGCATTTCCAAATGGGAGGTTGGTGATGGGTCTTTTTTTTTTTTTTTAAATTTTTTAAAGTTTATTTATTTTGAGAGAGGGAGAGAGAGCACAGGTGGGGGAGGAACAGAGAGAGAGAGAGGGAGAGGGAGAGAATCTCAAGTAGGCTCCACACGGTCCTCGAAGAGCCCGGAGTGGGGCTCGAACCCACGAACCGTGAGATCGTGACCTGAGTCAAAATCAAGGATCAGATGCTTAGCTGACTGAGCCACTCAGGCGCCCCTTGGGGATGGGTCTTTGCTTCACAGGTGGTGTCGTTGCCAGCAGGGGGAATCACGGTGTGAAGGAATGTAGTGGGGTTACAGGGTGAACTCCTGCCATTGGGCCTTGGGGCTGGCCTGTCGGGGGAGGCAGGCCAGGGGGCATCTCTGAGGTCTTTATCGAAGGGCATGTGCTGGGCGTCAGTTAAAGCCCGGCTTACCTCTTGGGTTCAACTAACCTGGTCCAAACCAGGATTGCCAGCTCAAACACGGGACACTGAATCAAATTTGAAGTTCAGATAAACAATAAATAAAAAGAATTTTTTAGCATAAGTATATGCCCCCCAAACTGCATGGGATATACTTACGCTACAAAAAATGAATTCGTTGTGTACCTGAAACCCAAAGTTCCCCTGGGCCCTGAGCAACCTTACAGACTGACCGAAGCCAAAGGAGGGAGCTTATTATTGATGGGTCCAGACTTCAGACTTAGATGGATAAAGGGGTTCAAACAGTGGGACTCAGATTTGGCTTCTCTCTCTCTCTCTCTCTCTCTCTCTCTCTCTCTCTGTCTCTTGGCTCTGCTTTTGCTGCCCTGACTCCACCCGGGCTCGCCCCTCCTGTTGCCATGGTGGCCACATCCTTCCACCTTCCTTTCCGGCCGGAAGGAGCACGACCGTCCAGGGCCCAGCGCAAGTGTGACACTGGCCCGGACTGGCTCACGTGCTTGTCCCCGGACCGGTCCCAGGGGCCAGGGGAGTTCTGTGTGCTGACCGCCGTAGGCCTTGGTCACCTAGCGCCTCCCTCTGCCCCCTCTTCTGTTTGTTTACCGAAGGACGTTTTATTATTTCGCCGTGGAACGTGGCCGTGACTACAGCAGGTGCATTTTTTTTTTTCCCGGACGGCACACGTCCTCTGGTTCCTGAGAACCTTCTATCACCTGTCGTTTGGGGAATCTAGTTCCCGACGACGTCGGTGAGACTGTCCCCGGGGGCACCGGTGGTGCTTAGCGGTCAAGAGCGGGCTCGTTCTGTCGTGGGTTCTTGCTCAAGGCGCTCGTCTCCCCCTCGGCTTCCAGCCCGCGGGCACGATGCGTGTCTTCGTTATCACGCGCAGGATGGGGCGGGGGGGGGGGGGGGGAACAGGTGTCGCGCGTGCATGTGGAGCGTGGGGACGTCTCCTTTGCAGACGGTAAGGCGGGCGCTACGTTGCAATGACGCTTACCTGGAAGAGAGGATTGTGTCGCCTGAGGGCGAAAGGGGCGTATGAAGTCCCCTCTGGGCTTGGAGACAAACGTCTCAAGGTCGTTCTCGTTGGCATCACTGTGGGGAATCCAGATGCCTGTCGGGTGGCCTGGAGAAAAGGAGGCATCTCCTTCCTCCGCGTGATCCGGGGCACCGTTTCTAGGTTTCAAGCTCCGGTGGATAAAAGAGGAGAGAGAATGTTACAGGTGACAGAAAACCTAAGTCAGCGAGGCTTACGTGAAAGAGAAGCGTCCGCGGATAAGTGAGAAGCGAATCAACTCTCCTCTGGCTTCGGGTACGGCTGGGTTCGGGGCTCACATTTGCCAGCAGCACTTAATCTCTTTCAGTCCCTTGGCCTCGCTCTGGGTCGCCCACGTTCTCGGACATCTTGCTCTGTAGGGTGTGGAGCGTCGAGACGGCTGATGATGATTCCAGGCAAATGTCCTTATATCTCAGAAGGAAAGACGGAATGGACGTGTGAGTGAGATTCTCTCTTCTAACAGTTCAGACTCTAAAGTCCTGGACCTGGACCTCACTGGCCTGAGCCCATCACTCTGAATGCTGATTGCCTGTCCCAGGAGCTGGGGATAGAGCCAGCCTCTCCTGACCGCATGAGCTGAGAGTCAGAAAGGTTTGATCCCAAATTAAGGGTTGGATTACTTGTTCCAGAAGAGGGCAGGGACGTTAGGGGCTGGCGGCAAAGCCGATGAGTGTTCAGAGGGACCTTCCTGCAGGAGGGTCCCCAGTCGGCCATGGCATAAGGTCCCTTCCCCCCCAGGCTCCTCCAGTTGAGGGTTTGGGACTGTTTCGGGTTGGGACCTTGAGATTACCTGTCTCCGGTGTCCCGTGCTCAGACTTCAGGTGGGGGGAGAGAGGCCAGCGGTAGGCAGGCCCTCCCCGCAGCCTTTTGCTCACAGCTCCCATTTTGGTTTTGATGACTTTTACTCTTATGGTTGATTACAGTGCAATTTTATACTGCCTGCCCGAGTCCAGGTTGAGTCGGAGCCATGAAAAAGAATCACGCCGAGAGACTCTGGCCCATGTAGCCACTTCTGCAGACTGAAGTGTCTTTGCAAAAGGAGGGAAGGAGGGAGGGAAGGAAGAAAGGAAGGAAGGAAGGAGGGAGGGAGGGAGGGAAGGAGGGAAGGAAGGAAGGAAGGAAGAAAGGAAGGAGGGAAGGAAGGAGGGAAGGAGGGAAGGAAGGAAGAAAGGAAGGAAGGAGGGAAGGAAGGAGGGAGGGAAGGAAGGAAGAAAGGAGGAAGGAAGAAAGGAAGGAGGTAAGGAAGGAAGGAGGGAAGGAAGAAAGGAAGGGAGGGAAGGAAGGAGGGAAGGAGGGAAGGAAGGAAGGAAGGAAGGAAGGAAGGAAGGAAGAAAGGAAGGAGGGAAGGAAGGAAGGAGGGAAGGAAGAAAGGAAGGGAGGGAAGGAAGGAGGGAAGGAGGGAAGGAAGGAAGGAAGGAAGGAAGGAAGGAAGGAAGAAAGGAAGGGAGGGAAGAAAGGAAGGAAGGAAGGAAGGAAGGAGGGAAGGAAGGAAGGAAGAAAGGAAGGAAGGAAGAAAGGAAGGAAGGAAGGAGGGAAGGAAGGAGGGAAGGAGGGAAGGAAGGAGGGAAGGAAGGAAGGAGGGAAGGAAGGAAGGAGGGAAGGAAGGAAGGACATAGATAAACATAATTCACGGAGTATAAAGCCCCCCAAGCAGGGCCAGTCCTGCTACTTCGTCCTGCTGCGTCGGGCCAGGTTGTGTGTAAGGACCTCCCGAATGACCAGCTCAAGCTCCCAGACACTAAAGCCTGGGCTGCAGAAGGCGCTTCTAAAGAAATGGCAAGTGGTTCCCAAATGGGGCAAATTAAGAGACCGTCCAGAGGACTTGGATCTTCCCCCATCTGCCTGCCATTTTGGGGAGAAGTGGCCACGCACACACGTGAGCTGGGACTGTAGCAGCTTTCGGATGAAAAGTCTGGGAAGTCGGGCGCATTCGGTCCTGAAAACGGATGCATCTAAGGTAGTAGTAAGCTCCTGGCTTTTCTCTAGAGCTGGGTTAGCAAACTTTGTGAGGGGCCAGAAAGAAGGTGTTTCCAGCTCTGCAGGCCATTTGGTTTCTGTTGCCGGTCGGTTGCACCATTCTGCCACTTTATCATGGAAACAGCCATAGACAACCCGTAAACAAATGTGCCTGTCTGCATCCCGATAAAACTTTATTTATAAAACCAGGCCACGGGCCACATTTGGTGATAGTTTGTCAACCCCTGACTTAGACCAAAGAAATTGTAGAATCAGCAGAATAGCTTTCTGAGCCAGAAAGCTGGTATTTTTTTTTTTAAGGTCGGCTTTACTAAATTATAATTTATATGCAATGAAATACATGTTTTACGCGTGCCGTTCAATCAGTCAATACAGAAGATCTCCTTTGCCTTTTGCAGTTGGCTGTCCCCTGGCCCCCGTCCCCTGCCCGGCCAACTGTTGGTCTGATCGCCATCCTACAGATTAGTTTGGAACGTGCCAGCATCTCATAGAAATAGACGCGGCACGCCTTGCACTAGGGGCGCCCTGCCCCTGCTCCAGGGTGAGGCTCTGTCCTCCCTACAGAGGCGGACAGCCCCGGAGCCTGCTCTCCCCGGACCGGATCACGGCTCGGAAGGCAGAGAGCCCCAGAATCAGAACAAGGGCTCCTCTACTCAGGGGCCCGGAGCCACCAGCCAGGGCTGGGATGAGCTGTGTTTACCTTGGAAGGCCCAACCTCTTTTGTAACACTCACTCATTGTTGCCAGGAGCCCAAAAATACTTTTATTAATGGAAAAACAGGGATGGCTCCACAAAGAAATATTTTGACAAGCCCGGAGGAGCCAGCGGGAAGGTTCAGAGCACATCCTCAGGAAGCTTGGGTTTCTTATCTTCTAGGGAGCCCGCCGGGGGGAGAGTGCAGCACACTTCTCCCGGCAGGGAGCCTGCCCCATTTCCGCAAGAGGCTCTCAGGCACGGCTTCCTGGGCTGGATCGGGCTGGGTTGATTTTCTGCAACGTGGCCCGGTCCACACCCCACCCTGCATACAGCTCCCGGAGCGGCCAGGGGGGGTGGCGGCGGGGGGGGGGGAGGGGGGGACAGTGGCATCACTCCTGGTTACGGCCCCATCCAGGTGTTCTCCCTTGTGGCGCCTTTCCTTTGACTGCAAACGAAGCTTGGAGCTGGCTCCAGACATCTCTCCGGGCTCCCAGGTACCTACCAGTGCCCGCTGGGCGAGGCAAGTTGCCACACGCTTTCTTAGCTCTCCTCGAACCAGCTCTCTTGGACCTTAAGCCTCCCTCAGTGGTGCCTGGTGCTATTTTAAACACCCCTCCATGTGCTGACTCCTCAGAGCAGTTCTCCAGTTGGGCGGTCCCCCCCCCCTCCTGTGCGGATGAGGAAATCGGGGTACAGAGCAGTTAAGTAACTCGCTTAAGGTTGCAAAGTCATGGAGAGGCAGTGCTGGGATTTGCGCCTAGGCCAGCTGGCTCTGGAGCGTGACTCTTCTTTCTGAAGGTGCATATGTGATCCCATTCCTCAGTGTCTCTGTACTTGATGTCTTTGGACTCTTAAGATAAAATCTATGTCGGTCAGGACAAGTTTAGTTGTTATACTGAAGATCCCCAAATCGCAGTGGCCTAAACAAGTTAGATATTTATTTTTCTCTTACAAAAGAAACTGGTTAGGAGATCCAGGGTTGCTGTGGAGGCCCCATGATGCTTAGGGACCCGAGCTCCTTCTAGCTGGCAGCTTTGTCTTCGTTAACTCCGTTTCTGCCTCATGGCCCCAAAATGGCTGCTTGAGCTCCTACCATCAAGTCCCCATTTTAGCAGGAAGGGAAGAAGGGGAAGTGGAGAGTATGTCCTGTCTCTTTAAGGGTTTGGGGTGCCTGGGGTGGGCCCAGTCGGTTGAGCGGTTGAGCTTCCGACTTCAGCTCAGGTCGCGATCTCACGGGTTCGTGAGTTCGAGCCTCGCGTCCGGCTCTGTGCTGACGGCTCAGAGCCTGGACCCTGCTTCGGATTCCGTGTCTCCCTCTCTCTCTGCCCTTCCCCCACTTGCACTCTGTCTCTGTCTCTCTTTCAAAAATAAATAAACATTTAAAAAAATTGTTTAAATATTAAAAAAACCTTAAGGGTCTGATTCCAGGCCCTCCCACCATGTGGCCTAGGGTAAGTCATTTAACCCCGTTTGAAAAGGGAAAGTAGTCCAACTTCTTTCAAAGGTTATAAGGATTAGGTAAGTTAATTCGTGTCAAACACTCGGAAAAGAGCAAAGTATCCAGTAAGACAGTTTAGTGATTGTTAATACTGACACCATTTAGATGACACTGTTCATGAAGGGGACTAGGCCTAGGTTATGTGGCTCTCCCACGAGTTTCGTGGCTCCCCAGGCCTTTCCCGTAGCAGCACTAGCACCCTGCTTTGTAATGTGCGTTGACCTCTCTTGCCCCCACTGGGTGGAGAGCTCCCTGAAGATACGCGCTGTCCGTCTTGTTCTCCCACTGTGTCTCCAGCAGCAAGTTCAGGGTCACGTGGGAGGTACCCGGAAATCTTGGCCACTGCGTGAAGGAATGAGTATTTCCGGTGACAGGAGGCTCACTCCCGTAGAGGATACTGCCTCAGGGCCTTTGCACATGCCGTTCCCTCTGTTTCCAGTGTGCTTCCCCAGCTGTCTGCATAACCACTTCTCCTGTTTCACTCCGCTCCGTGCCACCTGTTCGGTGGAGCCTTCCCTGACCATCCTGGCTAAAACCGCCCCCTTCCCCCGTCTCTGTCTTCCTGTTCCGCTCTGTTTTTTTTCTTGGCACGTATCGCCACTCAAGCGGGGTCGTCTGTGTTCACGCGTCCCCTCTCTCCCACTGGACTGTAAGCTCCACCGAGGCAGCATCTGTATCCGTGTTGCTCACAGCTGCATTTGCAGTGCCCAGAATGTTGCAGGTATGTGACGATATTTGTTGAGTAAAGCAAGCAAGCGACAAGATAGCCCATTTGCTTCTTAAAGCCCGAGGAGAAAAATTCTCGGTATATGCACCTCAGTCCTTTTGGCAAACGGAAGGCCCGCTCAGCTCTCGGAAAAGTGCAAACGAGATAAACCTTTCCTCCTCCTTCTCTGTTTCTCCTGCCCGCAGAAGGAGAGAGGCGAGCCAAGCCGATTCTCTCTCACTCCACGTCAGCTCTCCAGCTTCTAGGAAAATCTTCCCCGTCCCCGAGGGCCCGGGGCATTCCGAGGGCCGCCTTTGGCCTCCTGCCGCATCCCGGCTCAGCGATCCTGGAGCGGTGGAGGGAGCCCCGCAGAGGGGGCAGGCTCTCCCTGGAAACTTGCTGTCAGCAGCCTGATGAGCTGGCAGGGAACGTCCGGGGTTCTCTCCAAATGCCTTGGAAACCTCCCTGTTGGGTCACATTCCGGCTTGGGGGACCCTGGGATTACCAGGGCTCTCGGCGGCGGCCAGCGGCTGAGGGGGAGATGGCGAGATTCGGCACTTCTGAGTTGGAAAAAGTGGTGCTGGGTATTATTTTGAGAACAGTCGGTCATGAGGACCTCCAAGAGGGGGATCGGGGAGGCTATTAAAAGCAAGACAATGTATTTTGAAACGAACCAGGCTGGGGAGACACCTTGCTCTCTGCCACGACCACAGAACGGGGAGTTCTTTCCAGATGAGGTGAACCTTTCCATCCCTTGGAAACGGGGAAAGCCTCTCCAGCTGTCCCGCCACCGCCCCGTTCCTTCTCCCCTGCCAGCCCCGGTGGAGAATCCCATGCACCTCCTCGGCCACGCGATGGGGTGAGGGGCCTCCCGAGCCAGCTGAGAAGGTGGCCGGGGCAGGCGTGCCTCCCTGCCGTTCACTGGAAAGCTTTGAGAGGGGGCCCGAGGCACGGTTCGGGGCCGACAGCCGCGGCCCAAGTTCGCGCTCTGCCCGCCGCTTACCGGCGGGTGACCTGGGGTCTCTGTGCCTCAGTTTCCTCGCCCGCAAAACGAGGATGGTAGTCTGCATCCCACGGAGTTCTTGCCGGGGCAACGCGTCAGGACACGTGGAGGGCTCGGCGAGGGCCCGTCCCGTCGGCCTCGCTCGGCGGACGCGAGATGGGACCGTGGCCCGAGCAGCCTCCGCTGGAGGACCTCAGCCCGAGCCGCCCATACGACGGGCATGCGGAGATGACTCGTAACCACGCAGACAAGCCGATGAGATAATGTCACGCTCTGTCCCTCACTCAGCCAGCCTTTCTGAGGTCCGACGGTGTGCGGTATGGAGGTACAGAGAGCAAAACAAAGTCCCTGTCCTGGTAGAATTTCTAGTTTAGGTGGGAGGCAGGGGAGACCTATAATACGTCGTTAAGTGTACAGTCTGTGTGTGGTAAGTGGTAAATCCTGTACAGAAATACGACAGGGCGTTGAGGTTGAGATCGACGGGGTGGGGTTGAACTTCGGGGCAGAGCTGCCGGGTTTGGAGATGAGGGTCAAGGAAGGATGCGTTCATAGGGTGACGTTAGAACCGGGACAAAGAGGACGGCAGAAGCCCGCCGTGAGCGGTCGGGGGACACGGGGTTCTGGGCAGAGGGGAAGGCAGCACAAAGGCCGCGAGGTGGGGCCAGGCCAGGGGAGGACGGGGAGGCCGGGATGGGACGGCGAGGGAGATGAGATCAGACAGATGGGTCTTGGAGGCCATTGTGTTAGGGCCTCTGTTCCCTCCAAACTTAGTGGCTTAAAAGAAAACCAGTGTTGGGGCGCCTGGGTGGCTCAGTCGGTTGAGCAGTCGACTTCGGCTCAGGTCACGATCTCGCGGTCCGTGAGTTCGAGCCCCGCGTCGGGCTCTGTGCGGACAGCTCAGAGCCTGGAGCCTGCTTCAGAGTCTGCGTCTCCCTCTCTCTGACCTTCCCCTGTTCATGCGCTGTCTCTCTCTGTCTCAAAAATAAATACACATTAAAAAAAAAATTAAAAAAAAAAAAAAAGAAAACCAGTGTGAATGATCTCACAGTGTCTGTGGGTCGGGAGCACATCATTAAGGGGGGTGATGTGGCCCCATCATCTGAAGACGCGGCTGTTGGCAGGAGGCCTTCGTCCCTCACCCTGGGGACCTCTCCAGAGGGCTGCTTGAGTGTCCTTCCAACATGGCAGTGGGCTCCCGCAGAGGGAGGGCCCCGAGAACGCAAGGCAGAAGCCACAGACCCGGCCACCGAAGCCACACACTCAATACCCCAGCGTGGCACAGAGCAGGGCCCCCTGGGACCCTGCGGGAGGCTGGCCGGGACAGGCCGCAGTGGGGGCTGGGGAGCCTCTGCAATGGCATTTACGCCTGATCTGGGAGCTTGTATAACTGCTGTCTGCAGCGGCAAGACGGTGGTCATTTTCGCACAATTACCGAGTGCTTATGTCACCAGGCCTTTGCACTTGGAAGACGCAATGTTTTCAGACCCTCACATCTCCTGGCGAGTAAGTACAGCTCCAGGGCGGGCCCCGGTGGAATTCCCCGGGTGGAGAGAGGAACGGGGACGGGAGAGGAGAGAGCAGCGTGGTTGGTGGAAGGCCCTGCAGTGGGGACGGACGCAGAGGCTGTGCGGCTCTGAGCATTTGGGGGGCACTTCAAGGGGGTAACAGGGGAGCGCTGAGGCTGGGGGGGGGGCGGGGAAGATTTTATGGGTCTGTAAGCCTCACACGGCATTCTGGACTCTCTCCTGAAGGTGATTAGATCCCAGTGGGGGGCTTTAAGCAGGGGAGAATGCCATGATGGGACGTCCCCTTCAGATTCTGAAGTTTCGGGAAGATCGTGCAGGACAGAGCGAGGGGGCCGCCATGGGGGTGCCCCGGCGGGGAAGTGTGGGGGGGCGGGAAGAGAGGTGGATGGAGTCAAGAGCTTTTTAGGAGGGACAGTGTGGCAGCGGAGGGAGGGACAGAGTTAAGGGTGACAGCCACCAGTTTCCTGGCTGAGGCAGCTGGGCAGTAGGGGCCCCTGGTCTAAGCTCCCCAGCCCCACCGGCCACCCTCGGTGAGGTCTCTCGAATTCATGGTCCCCGCGGACAGTTCTCTGCTGCTAGAGTTCACCGCTGCCCGCTCGGCACTGCGGGGCCTTCCCGAGGACAAGGCGAGGCCCACGTCCCCAGTTGTGTCCCCACCCCATTCCCACCACTTAGCCAGTGTCAGGTGCGTGGGATCATGCTGGTAGGCGAACGGGTATTTGGTGGGGAGTTTCTCAAAGCAAACGAGAGGCAGTGGAGCCTAGCGGGTAAGAACACGGGCTCTAGGGAGGGCCCGGGTGGCTCAGTCGGTTACATGTCCGACTTCGGTTCAGGTGACGATCTCAGGGTTCGTGGGTTTGAGCCCCGAGTCAGCCTCAGCACGGAGCCTGCTTGGGATTCTCTCTCCCTCTCTCTCTGCCCCTTCCACGCTTTCTCTCTCTCTCTCTCTCTCTCTCAAGAATAAATAAGTAAACATCAAAAAAAATGTAATGCAGCAGGAGGGCCGGTTGAGGTGCCCTCAGGGAAAATCCTTATAGATATGCCTGGTGTCGAATCAGTGGCTGAGGCAGCACCAGTAAGTGGTGTCTCAGCAGAAATACCTATGTTTCTTATTTATGAGGCTGTTGGGGGGGAAGAGAGTCTAATAAAAGGCTTCCCCGGTGATTCAAGGTCTCCTGCAGCCCAGATGTCTTACAGTCTCTCCCCAGGCCTTTCTCCCCATGGCCACCTGGACTCCTATTTGCTTTGATTCAGCTTCTTTTTCGCTTTTTCCTCCTATGCTGGCCCGTTCCCACCCCAGCTGAGAGCTTCTATTTTGGGAGTTTTCGTGGATAATTTAGTGGGCGGAAGCTCCCCACCCACCCCCCTCGGAGCATCCCTTAAAAAAAGGGAGAGTGCTCGAGAGAAGTGAAAAACAGTGGGTGGTTCAGTTCAAAAGGACAAAATATTTCTTGCCCTGGCACTGGGAGAGGAAAGAAATTGTCTGAGGAACCGAATAGCTAAACTAAGAAGCCGAAAGCTGCAGCCCATAAGGGCAAATTAGGTGACTCAGCCGCGACTCCCCCAGCTCCAATCCTCGCAGTATTAAAGAGCTTTAAAAGGGAAAATGCTTCACTGTGACAAAGAGTGGGCTCCATAAAAATGTGGCTAATGCGATTCTACCGAGCTCCAAAAGGCGGCCCCCTCTCGGCCGTGCTGGGCACCTGTGGACATCGGGACTCGCCTCCGAGGCCTGAGCCTGGGTGGGACTGAGTCTAAAATTATCCCCGATAATGAGCCTTGCAGAAGAGGACCCAGTGTGTGCTACCTTCCCGCCTTGCTTCTGGCCTCTAGGACCTCGGCTCCCAGGGAGGCCTCTGGGAGCAGGGGCCGCGGTGCCAAGAACGCGGGCTTTGTCGCCAGAGTTGGGTTCAGGTCCAGGCTGGTTGTAGGAACGTCAGCTCGGCGAGCCTCAGTTTGCCCATCTGTGAATGGGGCTCACAGCCCCAAGCCGGGCGGGAAGGTGAAACGAACGAGATCCTGCAAAGAGCCTCTCGCGTGGCCTGGAGAGCACAGCTGTTTCATAAACGGAGGCTTTTGGAGGTGGGGGGCACGGACTGCAGGGTCAAACAGGGTCAGTCCTGGCTTAAGCACTACTCGTGACTTGACCGTGGGAAGGTTTGTTTTAGTATATATTTTCGGCACTTATTATATGGCTTCGTTGTTCTTAGCATCACGTTCTTATGTCAACTCTGGGCAAGGCATCAATGGTGGCCCCGTTTGACAGAGTGGGTAAGTGAGTGTAGCAGAACCAATCTGCCCTCGATCCTGCCTCTCGGGTCACCCAACCCAGTGCTGCCCGCTAGAACTTTCTACAGTTAGATGGAAATGCTCTGTTCTGCACTGTCCCAACTTGGTGGCAAATGGCCACATGTGGCTTTTGAGCACCTGGAATGTGGCTCAGGCACCAAAGGACTGGTGTTTATGTTTTATTTAACTGTTAATTATTCTGAATTTTAACAGCTACACGTGGCTAGGGGCTACCAGCTCACACAGCACAGGGCCAGCCCCTCCGGTGTCAGGGTATCACTTTGCAGAGTCGAGAGCAGGAATCCACAGAGGACTCTAACTCCGGGCCGGGCACACAGTCGGTGACGGATTTGGGGCCGGCTAGTCCTAGGATTTCTAAGTAGAGCGATCGTCCTCGGAAGACAGTGGTTCACCATCTTGCCTGCTGTCTGGACGGCAAAAGGAAGCGGAGTCCCGACTTTTATTCGTGCCTAGGAGACCACCTGGAGCCAGCTCGCCCAAGGCTTTCCCAGTTTTAAAAGTGAAAGATCTGCGTCCCGGGAAGCCCCTCAGTCCTCGCAAACCAGGGTGGCCGATCGCCCTGTTCTTGCCTCAGACCAGGGGGTGCAGAGTCCTCAGGGTTGGCCGGGGCGGGGCAGGGGGGGAGCTTCCTCCGTAGGCTCACTGCAAAGAACCTTCTCCCTGGCCTCACAGGCTGCAGCCCAATATTTGCCACATCGAGCAACGGGCAACTCATCTGCCCTCTGTGCACCTCAGTTTCCCCTTTGGAAAGTCGGGGAGAGGATCCCCCACTTGCAAGGTGGCTGCAAGGAATTCAGCATAAGGTGGTACAGGGCCCGGGGCACAAGTAGCAGGTGGACGGATGTGGCTGCTCTTGGTGGGGGGGGCGCAGGCTCGCTTAGATCCTGCCGCTGGAGGCCATGCTGGTCAATGTCGGCTTCCAGGCGAGGTGGGGGTGGGGTGGGGGTGGGGGTGAGGGGGGCTTTCCACGGTTGCTCTTTGAGGAACAGCATCTGCAACAGAAGTGGTCACGTCTGAGAGCTCAGCGAGGCTGTCGTGGGTCGAGGCCCGGAAACAGAGTGGTCCCGCCGATGGAGCCAGCTCCCTCCAGTGCCTCTCCAAGTTCCAGCCGATCCGGGACGGGGTGGGGGTGCTGATGAGTCACCAGCCCCGGTGCTACCCACAGTTTTATCAACAGGGTCTGAGATGGCCATTTGCAAAGCTGGCTTCATCTGTGGGCCCGGGGTTTCCCACCCTGCGTGCAGGTAGAGGCAGAGCTGGGCCGTGCGGACCGAGAGCGTCTCGACGGCGGCACCCCTCCCCCACCCCCACCGGCCTTCTGGGGTCCGTGGCCTCTTGATGGGAGCCACGCGTGGCATCCCGCGGACCTTCTTCGGGACACTGTGCAAAGTTCATGACATCCCTTCCCTTTATTTTCCTGTTTATTCAGAGCATGTGTAAACACATGGGTTGCCTGGTTCCCGCGTCTCTTTGGCCATTTCATTATTGCTGGAGCCTCTGAACATCACTGGAAACCTTGGGTTTTCTAAATGAATCTAAAAATAAACTCTTTGAAAAAAAAAATCTTGGAGTTGGCGAGTTGACACAAGGCACCGTTATTTATTTCTTTTCCCTCCTCCTCCCCTCCCCCTCCTCCCCCTCCTCCCCACCATCCCTGCAAAACAAAAAAAAAAAGGAAAAAAAATGGGGGCGGCCAGAGGCCTGCAGGGACCTGGAGGGGCCCCCGGGTCAGTGTCCAGGGGGCCTTGACCCCCTGGGGTGTGGGTATGAGCCCGGGGCAGCTTGCTCGGGGAGAGAGGCCCCCTTGCAAAACGGGGGGCTTAGGCATGTGGGGCACGGGTTGCTGAGCGCCGCGGCGGGCGAGGGGAGGCGGCGGCCCGGGCGATGCTTGCAGACGGCCGCGGAGCTCCTGCAAGGCCGACTTGGACGCCGCGCGCCCCCACCCTTCTCCTCGCCGTCGCCCGCCTCTGCTCCCTCTCCCCGACTTTTCTCCCGAACAATCAGGGACTTGTGCTGGCGGCCGAGGGAGCCACGGAGCTGGCTGGCCGCGGAGGAGGCGACGTCATGGATTCCTGAGTGTGAAGTTTGCAGGAAAGCCCTTAGTTTTGGAGATGGCCGGGATCCAGCGGTTTCCATGGCGCTGGATAAACAGGAGGAAACAGTGAGGGAATCCCGTTATTTTACTGCATTGAAAGCCTATAAACACGGAGCGCGGGGAAGGAAGTCGCGTTCCCTCTCGAGTAAGCCCGAGCGCCCAGCCGCGCCGGGAGCGGGAGCGGGAGCGGGAGCCGGGGGCCGGGAGCCGGGAGCCGGGAGCCGGGAGCCCGGAGGTGGGAGCCGGGAGCCGCAGCCGGAGCCCGAGCCGGGAGCCGGGAGCCCGAGCCCGGAGGCGGGAAGCGGGAGCCGGGAGCCCGAGCCCGGAGGCGGGAGCCGGGAGCCGGGAGCCGGGAGCCGGGAGCCCGAGCCCGGAGGCGGCAGGCGCGCAGCTCCCGGGCCGCTCGCAGGCTCCTGGGCCAGCCCGGCGAGCATGCTTTAGGGAGGACGGGCCCCGCGGCTCTCCCTCTCCCACGGCGCGCCGAGCCCCCGTCCGCCCCCCGATGCAGAGAGAGGCTGCGTTCAGACCGGGGCACTGCCAACCCCTCCGCATCATGGGGTCTGTGGACCAAGGTAAGCGAGCGATCGCCTCCTGCTTCGGTCTCTTCCTCCTCCCGCCCTCCAGCCCTGTCCCTTTCGCTCCTCTCGGGCAGCGCTTTCGGCCCCGGGCTCGGGTCGCGGGGAGGCCCGGGGACCGCGGTCTCCTGGGGTGCGCGCGCAGGTAGAGGGGCCAGGAGGAGAGGTGCCCTCGCCCCTGGCCCAGGAGGGGAGACCGGGGGGGGGGGGGGAGCCAACGTCAGGCCACTTGGCAGGGGGGCAGTGAAGGGTCCCGAGGCCGGGATTCCCTGGGCAAGTCCGTCGTGAGGACTGTCCCCTCGGTGGGACAGTGGGAGAGGTTCTTGCTACTAACCCGCGAGCTGCTTAACCATTTCAGCACCGGGCTTTTGACAGGGGATGCCTTTCAGTTTCATCATCATCATCATCATCATCATCCTCGTCTAGCTTTTTTTTCTTCCTTTAGGAGAACACGCTTGGCATTTTGCTGTATCATAGATACAGTAAGGAGGGTTTTGCTTTTCAACAGTTAGAGCGGCACATGCCCTGGGACATTTAAACAACTTTCTTTCCCCCCGTTTGATGTGCCTGGTGGATATGGTCCTCCGCTCCCCTTTTAAGTGCAATGTACCATCAGTTTGTTTGGCGATCTGATTACACTCCCCTTTCTGGGTTTCTGTCTTTCCCCGTCCTCTTGGAGTCAGCCCCGGAATCATACTATTTGGACCTTACAGGAGGGGCTTAGCCTATAAGAATATGATATGAAAATAGCCATCCGGTTGGGACAGCGAGGGCTCTCGGCCGGACGCTAACGACGCGGGCGTTCAGAGTGGGAACCAGGCAGCGTGATGTGTTTTTCAGAGGCCAGCCGGGCGCATAGCGGGGGGACACTGCCAGAGGGCAGGACTGCAAGAGTTAAGTGAAATAAATATGCGTAGGAGGAGTTAGGCTCGTGTCATAAAATCGGAGTTGAATGTAGGTTTTGTGCTCTGTGTGGCTGATTAAAGTTCTGGGGCAAAAGAAATGACAATTTCACTAAATAAACCTGAAGGGCTTTTTTTTCTTTCTTTTTTCTTTCTTTCTTTCTTTTTTTTTTTAAACCAGAATGAGGCCAAATGCCTTGGGTTAGGTAAATGGTGTGCTTTCCACAGCAGACCTCAGTGACATGTATTTTTAGCCGAGCTGCACTTTTGAAAGCAAGCCCTGCCAGTGCTTTGAACCTTTTTACTGGTACCAGTTTATCTTGTTCTCTGCTAGTGGTCAAGCATGTGACAATGGTGGCCAAAACACATTACTAACATCGCATCATCTGTAAAAATGATACTCTCGGCCGGCTGACAGATCTATTACGGACACGAGCCGGCTTTTATTGTCATACAAACCGAAAAGTGGTGTTTGATGTTACGACGGTGGGGGTGGCGGTGGGGGACAGACGAATGCCACATTCAGCTGTATTCAGAGAGAGAGAGAGAGAGAGAGAGCCTGGAGGAGAAGTTGGGCTTCTGTTTTACTGTGTGATCCAACAAGCCTCACATTTTATTGAGGCGGTTACACCCCTGCTCTGGGTTTATGAACTCGCTCTTCTCTCAGGGTCTCGAAGGATGTGTATTTTGGGCGTGCACATGCATTGCGACCCTCCCTGGCCCGAACTCTTGTGTGCAGGGATTGTGAGTGCGTGCGTGCCACTGTGAGTGCACGCATGTGGGAGACAGGGCCCCGCATTGTTCCCGGCAATCCACATTTAGCATGCCAAGGCAACTGGGCACACAGAATGCAATCCCAGGCATCAAAGACAGCTGGTGTGAGTCGTTTCCCCCATGTCCTGCCCAGGGGTCTCCCGAGGGAAAAATCTCACGCCCTTTTAAACTCAGCGCCACCGCGCTCCTAGGAATAGACCTGTCGTGTGCATGCCGATGGGTGGGGTCAGCAATAGTGAATAGAAATATTTGCATGGTAAGAAAATACTGGCCTTGCCGGGCGGCGTTGGGCCAGCGTTCTGGGAAAGACTGAAGATCTGGAAGAGGTGTGTGCAGGTTCATCTAAAGTGGGAAGATGGAAAGTATTTTAGGAATAAACAACCCCAGGGCGAACTCTGCCCAACCCCGGACCCAAACTCCCCGTCTTCTGCTTGGATTAGAATTTCTGCTTTGCCACATTGCAGCTGGGTGATCTGGGGCCAGTGACTTAACCTCTCTGTGGCTAAGTTTCCACATCTGTGAAATGGAGCCAGTAACAGCGTCTCCCTTACAAGTTGTTGCGAGCTTCGGCGAGGTGACACAGGTAGGGCACCTGGTAAACGTTGGCTGCAATTCCTTTCACCTTGAAGATGCAAAACAGTGACATCTCGATATGGAGACTGGATTTCACAGCGAAAACTCTTTGAAGGGATGCGGTGCTTTAAATCTCTCAAGGTACCCTTTTACCTTACCGGAGCTTCCCAGTGGCGCAGATGGGGCTGAGATCACGGCTTGTAAAGCGTTGTTTCCTCACCTGCAAGAGGGGATAAGGATCGTGGTGACCCGGTGGGGCCATCATGAGCATCCACGTGAAATCAGGCACACGAAATGCTTCCCTCTGTGCTTCACGGGAGGTTAACACACACTAAATGCTACGATTGCCTGACGGTCGAGGACCACGAGGGCTGTCGTGCCTCGGGTCACACAGCAAGTTAGTAGCGCGATGCCTGGCACGTGACGGTGGTGAGGGCAGACACACACGGGCACTGGCTGGGTATTTTAGAAGTATGAAGTCATTTCATCTTCAGGGCAACTATATATGCGTGGTAAGTACGCAATTTTTGTCTCCTTCACGGAGGAGGGGCGTGAGGCACAGAGACGTGCTGTGACTGGCCAAGTGTCACCCAGCGGGGACGTGATGGAGCTGTAATTTGAATCCAGCCTCTCTACCATTTGCTCTGTTGTCTCTGGAACTCATTAATTTTTTTTTAAAAAAATTAGTGTTTATTTATTTTTGAGAGGGGGAGGGGCAGAGAGAGAGGGAGGCACAGAATCGAATCAGGCTCCAGGCTCCGAGCTGTCAGCACCAAGCCCGATGCGGGGCTCAAACCCACGGACCGTGAGATCATGACCTGAGCCGAAGTCGGACGCTTAGCTGGCTGAGCCACCCAGGCGCCCCTGGGACTCATTAATATTATTATAGTTTGACAGATGAGGAAAGCGAGGCAGACCTGACCCTGGTCCCGGGATCTTTTCCCAGCACCACATTGCTCCTTGACATATCCCGGGAGGGAAACAGAGAAGTGTGGGAGGATGGGGAGGGAACAGGCATCATCGTTAGAGACAGGGAAACTGAGGCAGCAGCTGACTTGTTTCAGTTGTAGGGTGAGTCAGGGAGAGCTTTTTGCCCATGAAATCACAATGTTTCCACTTCCACTCGAGGGAGACAGTCCCACGATGGCCAGGAGGCTCTTAAGTCGGCACTGCCTCCTGCCTGTACTGGACAGAGACCTCTCCAAGGCCCCTCCTCCTGGCTCAGCCCTTCCATTCCTACTCCATCGCCCCGCCCCCACCCCCTGACCCCCGCGAGACCTGTGGGTCTCTCCCTCTTTCCCCAGAACTTCAGACAGCAGCAGTCATTTTTTCCAGATGCTCCTCCGACTACCTTCATTAAAAACTTTCCTTAACTGGATTGTAAGCCCCCTTAGGACAGGGGCCAGGTCTATTCCTGTGACTACAGTGGGGCCCCGGTGACATTTCTACACTGGAGAGAGGTCAGTCGCTTGGGATCCGAGTGACCTGAGGTCACATCCTGCCTCTGCCACTTGTTAGCTGCATGACCTTGTGCAGGTAGCTTCACTTTCCTGTGTCTCAATTACCCCACATTGAAAAGGATGACGGTAATAATACGTAGAGTAATAGCTGATACATTTAACATCTGAGCATCAGCCGGTCGGAACAGCAGAAGCAGGTCCCAACAGACTCCCCCGCTGGGTCAGCCTTCAACCCTTTATTTGCTGAGTTGCAAGGAAGGTCCCCAGGGAGCAGAGACCCTTGGAGGGGATGAGGGCAATTATTTATTCATCTATGGAGAGTTTCAATCTTTTAATCAACAATATGACCCTCAACGTGCCCACTTCAAGATAATTGCTGTCATTATTACTGTGTAACTCATTAGCTCAATATTTACTCTCCACCCCTCCCCCCCCCAAAAAGAATCCAAAGTAAAAAAAACAATTGCCAGGTGCTTCCTCGTGGATTTTCTTGTTGGAGACGTCTCCGTTACTACATGCACGACTGATTATTTCACATCTTACCTGGAAGAAGCCAGGCAGGTTTCTGTTTTTGTTCCTTTGTTAGAACAGGGATTTAAGACTCTGACTGCCCAGACGGGACTGGATGCCCCCGCCCTGTGCTGGTCACACGGGGGGTAACTGTCCATGCTTCCCTCCTGTCTTCTTTCCGACTTCGACTCCAGGAAGTAGAAGCCGCAGCTGTCTTGTTCACTCCTGTGGCCCCAGTGCCTTGAGCAGTGCCTAGCACTTAGTAAGTGCTCGGTACTTTTTTGTATTAAGTGGGTGGACAGATGGATGAAGGGATGGATGGATGAAGGGATGGAGGGATGGATGGATGGATGATACACAGGATGGGTGATGTGACTTGTTAGGGCCCCAGAGCTAAGATAAACTCTGGAGCAGGGTGTCATCTGTTTGGTTCACTCTCGTTGGCGTCCTTTTCATAACAGTGGTGGACTTTGACTTTTGCATTTCCCCCCCAAGGCTGGTGACCGAAGCAAGTTTCCTCCTGGGCCATCCAACAGGCACATGCTCCCACGTTGTCTGCAATGAGTCAGTCTCAAAGAGCACGGCAGCTAATGCTACTTGCCGACTGCCGGCTATGGGCCAGGACCCCTCCTGGCACCACCCCAGTAACCTCACACCGGCCTGAGAGCTATCATGCCCTTCTTGCACAAAGAGGTCCAGTCACCCCCCAGGGTCACAGAGGCTGGGTGCCGCCCGCTCCACCCCGTTGCTCCCTGTTAGGTTGAGTGGTCGTAACAACAAGGTGACCTGTGTTCTGTTTCATACACATTCTGTGCGGCCAAGCACTTTACCCGTATTATCTCAGTGGCTTCTCGCAAAACCCCCAGGAGGCTGGTATGGAATATGATCCCCGTTTAGGGACGAGGAAACTGAGACGGGGAGCGGTCAAGGCATTTTGAGGGCAGGCCCAGACCCTGTTGATGCCCAGAGCTTGGCGTCTAATGGCCCACGGTCCTGTCCCCGCTGCTTCCTGCAGCAGGACCACCCCGTGAGACGGTGAGCACGAGAGGGGGCCACGCCCCCCTGCGGGACCCTCCACAATATTTGGAGCGGGGCTGGGGGCCGGGGACTTCTCCCGCCTTCCACCTTGACTTTCTGGGCCACCCAGTAACTTCGGGCAGCCCCCATGCCCTCCCTGTCTGATCTTCTCCAGCACGACGGACCTGTCCAGGGGCCCAAAGCCTCTCTCGGCAGCCAGGGCTCCGCTGGCACTTCTTCGGTGACTCAAGTGCTCCCATCGCTGGCACTGCTGCTGCCCCCGGAGCCAGTCTCTGCCTATTCCACTCACTCCTTTTGCACACGCGCCCCTCAGGCCTTCCCTCTGCCCGGGCCAGCCTGTTCACCTGCTGTCCCCTCCTTCCACACCTTTCCTCAAGGCCCAGCTCATTCTCACCTCTTCTAAGAAAGCTCCCTTGACCATCGAACTCATTTTCATCAACAATTTTGGAGCATTTACTATGTGCCGGTTACCATCCCAGATGCTGGGGAAGGAGTAGGGAATGAGACGGTCTGCCTTCGTGAGACAAGCGGCAAGCAAGTGGACCCGGGAATATCCAAGATAGTTTCAAATGGGGTCAAATGCTAGAGACCAAAGTAGGAGAATAGAGCTGGGAATGACTTGGTATCAGCATGTATGCACGTATGTGTGCATGTGTGTATGCGTGTGTGCATATGTACGTGTACTAACACACGTGCGTATGTATGCATGCATGTATGTGTATGTGCACGTGCGCGCATGTGTGCATGTATGTGCATGCATGTGTATGTGCATGCATGTGCATGTATGTGTATATGTGTACGCATGTGTGCATGTATGCGCACGTGCATGCATGCGCGTATGTATGTGTAGGCATGTGTATATATGTGTGTGCATGCACATGTGCGTGTATTCATGTGTATATACGTGTATGCATGTGTATGTGTATATGCGTGTGGGCATATGTCTATATGCATATATACGTGCATGCATGTATGCATGTACTCATGCGTGCATGTATTGTGTGTATAGATGCATGCATATGTATATGCATGTGTGCGTGTTTATATGTATATGTGTATGCACGTGTGCATGCATGTATATGTGCACGTGTGCATGTGTGTGCAAGCAAGCATGCATACATGTGTGCACACACGTGTGCACACACGTATGCACATATGCACATATATGTGCATGTATATGTGTATACGTGTACGTGTACACACATGGGTGGTGGGTGGGAGTATTCGTTTCCTATGGCTGCCCTCACAAGTTACCACAAACTGGGTGGCTGAAAACAACAGAAATCTATTTTCTCACAGTTTCGGGGACTAAAAGTTTAAAATCGAGGTGTGGGCAGGGCCGTGTTCTCTCTGAAGGCTCTAGGGGAGGACCCCTCCTCGTCTCTTCCGGCTTCTGGTGGCTCCTGGCAGTCCTTGCTTGTAGATACATCTCTCTGGTCTCTCCATCTGCCCTCACGTGGCCTTCCTTGTGTATGTGTGTGTCCCTCCTTTTTTTCCATAAGGATACCAGGCATTGGATTTGAGCCTTTAGTTCTAAAGAGCTCACCCTAACTTGATTACATCTGCAAAGACCCTATCCAAGTAAGACCACATTTCCAGGTACCTGGGGTTAGGAACTGAACATGATTTGGGGAAGACACACAGCGTGACCCGCACAGTAGAGATTGCTCATTCAGACTGAATGGCCCCCTTTCTCTTCGAAGAGATGTCTTTTTCACTGACTTCTGAGTGGCCTGGGGTTCGCCTATGAAACGTTTGGGAGAAGAGCATCCAGGCAGAAGGAAGAGGTCCCGAGAAGAGAGATGTTCTTGGAACATTCAGTGAGCAGCGAGAAAGCCTGTACGGCTGGACCCGAGAGGGCCGGGGAGTGTGATAGGGGACGAGATCATGGAGGAAAGCCAGGGAAGGAGCAGCTTGAGGTTCACTCTCCGGGTCATGGGGAGGCGTTAGGGGAATTTTCAGCAGCAGAGGGTGTGGTCTCGTTAATCTTGTAAAAGCCCATACTGACCATTAAGTGCAGACGGCCTCTGGCGGGCAAGAGTACGTGCTCCGAATGCACCTGGGAGGCCGTCGGGGTGGCCTGGGTGGCAGTTACTGGTGGCTGGGACCGGCGTGGGGCAGACGAGGTGGGGAGAGGTGGTACTTTCCAGTCCATAGGGTGTGAGGCTTCGTGGTTCCCGAACTGTGTTCCCTCGGGGTCCTGGGGTCCCGCGAGGAATGGTCCCTGTTTTTGGCGACGGGAGTAGATGCCACTAATTTTGCGAATAAGACAAACCACTTCAGACACATCTTGCCCTCGGTCTAGTCGAGACGCCCCAATTCAGCCCCTCCTTCGTCCTCTGCTATCACTGGGAGTCATAAGACTTTTTTTTCAGCGTTTCATCTTGGTCCAAAATGTCCCTTAGCAAATCCGCCCTTAGCTAATAACCGAGGAACAGTGTGACTCAGTAATGAATATCAGACTTGTGTGGGACAAAACCATTTCCGTGGTGGCTTGTGTGACTTTAGAAGTGACATCACGACCTACTCTGGGCCTAGTTTCCTTAACTGAAAAGTGGATAATAGGAATCCTTCCACATGGGGAGGGGGTGCTTGGAGGTTTAAAGATCATGTCTGCAATGCTCTCAGCGTAGATAGAAATGGTCAGTTCGGGGCGCCTGGGTGGCTCAGTCGGTTAAGCGTCCGACCTCAGCTCAGGTCACGATCTCACGGTCTATGAGTTCGAGCCCCGCGTCGGGCCCTGTGCTGACGGCTCAGAGCCTGAAGCCCGCTTCGGATTCTGTGTCTCCCTCTCTCTCTGCCCCTCCGCTGCTCATGCTCTGTCTCTGTCTCTCTGTCTCAAAAATAAACAAGAACAAAAAAGTGGTCCGTTCACATTAGCTGCCGTGTTATTGTTTTAAATTCAAGTTCGTACTTTCCTTCAGCCTCATAACCTTCAAGGCTGTCCTAAAGGGGATAAACCCCTTGTCTGCCAGATCTCCGGGGTCTTTTCTGTGGGTTCTGGATGACCTACTTCATTCACGCACCCCGTGAGCTCAGAGGTGTGTATGAAGGGTCTGCCAGATGCAAGGTAACAGCTAGGCCTTATGGAGAAAGTCCAAGGTATAGAAGACATGCCCGTTTGCTTCTGAAAGTCAGGGAAAGATTTTTCCTTTTGTAAAGTCGGGGAGACAATCCTACATGAAGCCATTTACCTGCTAAGCCCCGGTCCCCCAACCTGCCAGCCCTTCATCGCCGTCAACAGCAGCAGATGAAGCTCCCTGCCGCCCATGGCACCCGCTGCTTAATTAAAGGCAAGGACAGCAGGTTTACGGGGAAGGTGAGTTTGCCCCCTGACTCCCCTGCTAAGGATCAGTTTCGGAAGGCAGAGGGGAACTTCTGGGAAGCAAGGCGTCAAGAGGAGAAACACAGTCGGGATGTGCTGGGTGAGCAGGGACCAGGCAGGAGGAGTCAAGAACCCGGAAGCTGGGGTCTCAAGCTCACAGGCTCACGGGGACAAGGGACAGCTGTGGGGGGTTGGGGGGCTACTTTTTCAGTAGAACCTCGATCCCTCAGAGCAATCCCCTCTTGGAGATTGGTTTTCTCACAGCGGAGAAGTCCTGTGCAGACTTCAAAAGACGATGTAGGTGGCAGAGTGGAGTAGCAGTCGGGTCTCAAACCGGTCTTGCTGTTCCCCGCATTCATAAGGAGCTTGTTCCTGAAAATGGCTTTTGCGGGGTGGGGGGGGGAGGCGAAACATAAGGAAACCCCAGAAGACTCCATAATCGAGATGAGTAATATTTTAAAAATCAAAATTGATGTCAAAAATCCATGCTAAACCAAAGATAAAAACAAAAAATTTAAATCAAGACAGGATCAGTATTACTCATTTTTCCTTTAGCCTCAGGCTCCGGAATAGTTTGCTTGCCATGGATTTTTTTTTTTTTTCACATTCATTTTGATTTCTGTGTTTTTTAACTAAAGAAAATTTTTAATGTTTATTTATTTTTGAGAGAGAGAAAGAGAGAGAGAGACAAAGTGTGAGCAGGGGAGGGGCAGAGAGAGGGAGACACAGAATCTGAAGCAGGTTCCAGGCTGTGAGCTGTCAGCACAGAGCCCGACACGGGGCTCGAACTCACAGACTGAGATCATGACCTGAGCTGAAGTCGGGCGCTCAACCGACTGAGCCACCCAGGCGCCCCTTTAATTTTTTTTAATGTTTATTTTTGAGAGAGAGAGAGAGAGAGAGAGACCTAGCATGAGTGGCGGGAGGGAGACACAGAATCCGAAGCAGGCTCCAGGCTCCGAGCTGTCAGGACAGAGCCCGATGCGGGGTTTGAACTCACAAGCGGTGAGATCATGGCCCGAGTTGAAGTAGAATGCCCAACCGACTGAGCCACCCAGGCACCTCATTCATTTTGATTTTTAAAAACATTTTATGGAAATACCATTTATTTGATGGCTGAGATGTTGACATTGCTTGAATCTAGCCTCATTTGGCTTATCCGAGTTCCAGGCCCAGGGGAGTCCAACGCATCCATCTATAAATTATAATATTAACATCTAGGGTGAGAATCCCAGGATGTGCTTGATGTCGAGGCGGGATTGTTTCTGGAATCTGGTGAAGAATCTTCCTACTTTTTGGATTAGACTTAAAAAGAAAGGTTTCAGTGCCTACATTTTGTAGTCAAGCTTTTATTACCACGGGCGTTGTCAAGATGTGGAGTTCGTGATGAGAATCGTGACTTGCTCGTTGAATTCTGCCATCATGCCCAGCTGCCTCATTTTGCGGGGCCCGGTGGAAAGGGAAAGGGTGCAGTCCCATGTTCAAAAATTAAGAATCTTAAGACGGTGACGGCAGAGCCAACTAAGCGTAGGGTCCTTCTGCGCACGGGGTCCTGTGTGACTTCACAGGTTGTATCCCATGAAGATGGCCCTGGCTGCCACCCGGGTGAGCGTCAGAGAATCCTGGAATATTAGAGCCAGAACCGGGGCTCAGGTATTATCCAGTTCACTCCCCCCCCATCTTACAGATGGAGAGACTGAGGCACAGTAAGCCCAGGTGGCTTGCTTGAAAGTTGCAGAGTGAGTTAGAGGAAGAACTTGGATTGGATCCTGGGCCTCCCAGCTCTGGGACATTCCTTATTATACCAGAAGGTCCCCCCCCACCAACCTTGGCCAAACATTTATGTTTTCAGGACTGTGGGTGCCATTGACCATCAGGGAGGTCAGTGGGGGTGGGGGCAGTGGTGACTGGATTCCGATGTACCAGTCTTATTTTTTTTTAGAGTGAGAAAAAGAGAGAGAGCCTGCATGCAAGCAGGAGAGAGGGGCAGAGGGGGAGAGAGAGAATCTGAAGCAGGTTCCACGCTCAGCACAGAGCCCAATGTGGGGCTCGACCCCATGACCCTGGGATCATGACCTGAGCCAAAATCAGGAGTTGGATGCCCAACCGACTGAGCCACACAGGTGCTCCCCCCCACCCAGTCTTGCTATAATAACCCCAAGCACATATTTTCTATAACAGGACATATTTCTAGGAGTATTTTTTTCTTTCTCACCAAAAAACATGTACGGGCAGAATTTCCCTGAAACCACTGAGTCAGATGAGATGTCTCTCTTATAAAAATGATTACAGGTGTCATAACCACTCTAGAGGTTGGGCCGCTGATTGTGCAAAACACAATTTAAGTCCCATTAAACTGAGGAAAGCGGGGACCCAGGTGCCCCTGCTGAAGCAAGCTCATGTGTGGACTGATCTCTCAGGAGAAGCTATGATGGGCACTGTTCTTTCATCCCTTCCTTCCTTCAGCTGCCTTTTAGTGACTGCCTGCCATGTGCTGGGCACTATTCTAGGATCTGGGGATACAGCCGGAGTACTGGATGCCCAGGTAACTCTGAGTTTCAAACAATGAATCATATTTAGTTTAAATAGGTCCCAGGTAGGGGCGCCTGGGTGGCTCAGTTGGTTAAGCGTCTGACTCTTGGTTTCGGCTCAGGTTCATGATCTCACGGTTCACAGGATTGACCCCCGCAGCAGCATGGAGCCTGCCTGGGATTCTCTCTCTCTCCCTCTCTCTCTGCCCCTCCCCGACTCGTGCTGTCTCTTTCAAAATAAAGAAATAAACTTAGGGGCGCCTGGGTG
Organism: Prionailurus viverrinus; assembly: GCF_022837055.1. Classification (NCBI taxonomy): domain Eukaryota; kingdom Metazoa; phylum Chordata; class Mammalia; order Carnivora; family Felidae; genus Prionailurus; species Prionailurus viverrinus. The sequence goes on from NC_062563.1 coordinate 10,565,032, forward strand.
GCGCAGTCGGTTAAGCGTCCGACTTCAGCCAGGTCACGATCTCGCTGTCTGTGAGTTCGAGCCCCGCATCGGGCTCTGGGCTGATGGCTCAGAGCCTGGAGCCTGTTTCCGATTCTGTGTCTCCCTCTCTCTCTGCCCCTCGCCTGTTCATGCTCTGTCTCTCTCTGTCCCAAAAATAAATAAACGTTGAAAAAAAATTAAAAAAAAAAGAAATAAACTTAAAATAAATTATGTCCCATATAATATATGGAACATACTTACACTAAAAAAAAAAATTTGTCGTGTGTCTAAAATTTAGATTTAACTGGGTGTTGTGTATTTTTAATCTGCTAAATCTGACAACCCCAGATAAACCAGTGAACAAAGCAGACCCACATCCTTGCCCCTGTGGGGCTTACATTCCAGTGACAAGAACAGGCAATAAACAGGTGAGGAAATATACAGATGAGTACCATATACTGTAGAGATGAAGGCTTGGAGGAACACGGGTGCAGGGCCAGAGAATGCTAGGGGGGGTTATTTTTATTGGGATGGTCATGGAAGGTCTCTCTGAGGGATGTTTGAGCTGAGGGATGGACAAGGTGAGGGAGTGGCCTGACAAATATCGACAGCAGTAGTTGGTGCAAAGGCCCTGAGGTGACGCCACGATTGGCACGGTCGAGGAACAGGTGGACAATCAGGGTGGCAGAAGCGAGTCAGAGAAGGGGAGAGTGGCGAGAGATGATATCCAAAGAGAGCTGGGGCTTGGGGCAGCTTCTCCAGGGCCTTGTAGGTCAAGGTGTTTGTATTTGATCTTAAACGTAAGGGGAAGCCACAGGAGGATTCCTCGGATCTGTATTTTGAAAGGATCGCCCGGGCTGCTCTGGGTAAAGCAAAAGTGGAAGTGGCCAGACCGGGGAGGAGGCTACTCCTGCAGTCGTGCCGGGAAGTGGGTTACTGGGGAAGGAGGAAGAGGTCTTAGGTTGGCCAGAAACGGTCGGGCCTAGATTCCATTTTGAGGCTAGAGATGCCCAGCTCTGCTGCGGGTTTGCCTGTGGGTGTGAGAAAACAAGACGGGTCCAGAACTACCACTTGGATTTGGGTCAGAGAACCGGGTGAATCGGGGAGGGGGTGATATTTGAGCTGGGAATAGCAGGAGCGGAGAGGTCTGGACACGTTCGGCTGGAGATGCCTGTTGGACGCCCACAGGGAGTGCTGGGTTGGCAGCTGGGCCTACGACCCCAGATTTAAGGGGAGAGGTCCGGGCTGCAGATAAACAGGGGCTTTAGACCAGGAGGGACAAAGGAGGGAGCTGTGAGCAGTGAGTGGGTCCCTCCAGGGCCAACCTGAATGGGCCTCAGGACTCGGAGCCCAGTGCCCCTCGCATACTTGTATTCAGGTGGAATCAAATTTGTGCTGCGTTTTAAGAGGAAGCCTAGAAGGGGGAAGGATGGACCCAGGACGAGGGTACATATGTGTGTCTGTTGTGTGCTGTCTCCGTTTCCATCTTCGCTGCTGTGGCTGCAGCTCACGCTCCCAGTACCCCTTGCCTGCATGGTTACAGGCACTTCCTAATTGGTCTTCTGCTGCAACCCTTTACCCTGCAGTTTCTTCACACAGAACCCAAGCAATTGTTCAAAAACTCGACTATGATCTTGTTGCACACCGCCTGATCCTGCTTGGTTGCTCCCCATTGCTCTTAGGTCCAGAATTCTCCACGTTGTCCCAGGGCCCCCACTTACCTCCCAGCCTTACCTTACACCTTCTTCAGGTTCCTGAGCACCTGCCACTCCAGTCTTCCTTTCCGTCCCGCCAACACTTCATACTTCCTCCTGCCTCGGGGCCTTTGCACATACTGTGCGGGCTGGCTGTTAGTTCTTCCCCTCACTGTCCCCTGGCGACTTTCTGGTCTCTGGGGAAACATCACCTCCTAAGGAAGCCTTCCCTGAACTCCCCATCTACGTCAGGTTTCCTTGATCTAAGCCCTGTAGCACCTTCTTTTCTTCGTGGCACTTACCTCAGTGTGCAGTTACACATTAGGGTCAACGCTCGTTGAATTGAGCCGAATTCCTGGCCCGGGGCCAGAGCAGTACAGTGTGTGACTAGAAGTTTCGAGCTCTCAGGGGCCTCACTGGCTTCCCCTGGCACTTGTGTTGGAAGGGCTGGAGGAAAACTAAGAGGCTAGGGTTCTGCAAGGAGGTCAGCGGCAGGTCAGAGAGGAGGTTGACAGAGTTGCAATGTCAAGGCCTCCGCCCCACCCCCGCCCCCTGGGATGGCCCCTGAATGCATAAAGGTCACGCGTTCTGCTCCCCGTTCCTGCTCCTAAGAGCACAAATTATTTATTTTGGAGTTGAAACTGTGTCTTCCCCCTCAACCCCAACCCCCACCCTTCAAGGTGGCCCTTAGAGGAGGAACACCTGTCACCTCCCACTGTGCCAGCAGAGACTGGGGGCGGGGTCTGGTCTGAACCTCTTCCCTTGAAAGAATTCGGATCGTGTGGGTGCAGATTCCAAACCTTAGAAGCTTTTAAAATATATCCTCTGTTCAGAGGAACAACTGAGGCTGCTACGGCCTTGTTCAGAGTGTCCTGTGCTGCCCTTCCTAAGGCCGAAGGGTTTGTAGCACTTCGTCAGTTGTCGTGTGCTCTTCCCTTCATTATCTCATCTTGCTGGGTATCTCGAGAGGACGTTGTTCGGGCAACGATTGAGGCTCTTGCACTAACAACTGTGTGGCCAGAGTAACCCTCAGGGTGGAGGAGCCTTAAAAAACCTAAGGAACTTATTCACACGGGAGAGTTAAACTCTCTTTGTCCATCCATCCCTCCATCCCTCCAGCCAAACGTCCACTTTAAAAAAAAATTTTTTTTAACGTTTATTTATTTTTGAGACAGAGAGAGACAGAGCATGAACAAGGGAGGGGCAGAGAGAGAGGGAGACACGGAATCTGAAACAGGCTCCAGGCTCTGAGCTGCCATCACAGAGCCCGATGCGGGGCTCGAACTCACGGACCGTGAGATCATGACCTGAGCCGAAGTCGGACGCTTAACTGACCAAGCCACCCAGGCGCCCCGAAACATCCACTTTTCTATTGAGCCATTGACTGATCCATCTACTATCATCCAAATATCTACTCTTCCATCAATTGATCAATGCACCCATTGATTAATCCATCCACCCATCCATGCATCCATCCCCCCACCCATCCATGCATCCATCCATCCACCCATACACCCATCCATCCATCCATGCATCCATCCACCCATCCACCCATGCATGCATGCATCCATCCATGAATCCATCCACCCATCCGTGCATCCATCCACCCATCCATGCATCTATCCATGCATCCATGCATCCATCCGTCCATCCATGCATCCATCAATCCATGCACCCAACCCATCCACCCATCTGTGCATCCATCCACCTATCTGTGCATCCATCCACCTATCCATGCATCCATCCATTGATCCATCCACCCATCCATGGATCCATGCATCCATCCATGCATTCATCCACCCATCCATCCATGCATGCATCCATCCATCCATGCATGCATCCATCCATCCATGCATCTATCCATCCATCCATGCACCCACCCACCCATCCATGCATCCATCCACCCATCCATGCATCCATCCATGCATCCACCCATGCATCCATGCATGCATCCACCCATGCATCCATCCATCCATCCATCCATCCACCCATCCATGCATCTATCCATCCATGCATCCATCCATCCACCCATACACCCATCCATCCATCCATGGATCCGTGCATCCATCCATGCATCCATCCACCCATCCACGCATGCATGCATGCATGCATGCATCCATGCATCCATCCACTCATCCATCCACCCATCCATGCATCCGTCCATCCATCCACCCATCCATGCATCTATCCATCCATGCATCCATCCATCCACCCATCCACCCATCCATGGATCCATGCATCCATCCATGCATCCATCCACCCATGCATGCATGCATGCATGCATCAATCCATCCATCCATGCATCCACCCACTCATCCATCCACCCATCCACCCATCCATGCATCCATCCACCCATCCATACATCCATCCATGCATCCATCCACCCATCCACACATCCATCCATGCATCCATCCACCCATCCATGCATCTATCCATCCATGCATCCATCCCTCCACCCATACACCCATCCATGCATCCATCCACCCATCCACCCATCTGTGCATCCATCCATGCATCCATCCACCCATCCATGCATGCATCCATCCACCCACCCATCCATGCATGCATCCATCCATGCACGCATGCATCCATCCATGCATGCATCCATCCATCCATCCATGCATGCATGCATCCATCCATCCATCCACCTATCCATGCATCCATCCATGCATCCATCCACCCATCCATGCATCCATCCATGCATGCATCCATGGATCCATGCATCCATCCATCCAAACACCCACTCTTCCATTCGTCCATCTATCCATCCACACATCCACTGGACATAAAGCCGTGTATTAATGAGGCAGTCATACCCCCTGCCTCAGTAGGTCTCATAGGCTAGAGGAGATAAAATTCTCTGGTCAAGCCTGGGTCATTCATCTACTTTTTTTTGCCAGAGGAGGAGGGAACAAGTTTTACCAAAATTGTGTCAAGAGTAGTTTCCCAAAGGAACGCCCTGGGATGCTGTTATCAGAAGCAGGGAACGATTCCAAGTAGGAAAAATCAACAGATGCCTACCTGATTAGAGGATGGGGAATGAGAAAGGACACATGAGGGTGACAGCAGCCCTTATTTTTTTCCTATTTAAGGGTAGGCTCGTTCCTTTGTTTATCCCTGACCACACCTCAGGGTCCTGTCCTAAGGACCCCAGAGCACCCACCTCCTTCTAGATACTTGGCTCTAAGTGTCCCAGTCTGGGTCATCACTCTCCCCTCCTCCATCTACATTTATCAGATGCCCTAAGATGTGTGTTGGGATACATCCAGTGTAGCTGTCCTTACGGTTAGGAACCAATGAACAGGATCATTTTCTGCTCTGACAACCAGAAACTCTGGTTTCTGGAACCCTGGAAGTTGGCAAGTCCTGAGCCCAGCGTGGGGTCCCTGAAATGAGAGTCTAAACCAGTGCTACTCATCCCTGACCACACACTGGAAGCATCTGGGGGGAGGTTTTACAAAACCTTGATGCCCAGGCCCTGTGTTCTAGCATTCTGATTATAACTGGTCTCCGGTGGGGCCCAGCCATTGCATTTTTAAACAGCTCTCCAGGTGATTCTATTGCACAGCTTGGGTTAAGTTACCACTTGGTAACCACTTGGGTTACCACTGGTCTCAGTGCCATTTGGAACCCCCTATTCATTGCTGTGTCTCTTTGCTTCCAGGATACACGCATGATGAGGGTAGAGATGCCGTCCTGTTGATGGCTGCATCCCTGAGATCTGTAGCAGCTCAGGTACCTGGCAGGTGCTCAGTGAATCGTTGTGGAATGAATGACAATCGCTAGCTTTGCACAAATGCCTTCATGGAGCAGAGCGGTGAGAATGTGAAGGATGCACATTCTCAGTTCTTTCTGGCACAGGGGGAAGGATTTGAGTCATTCCCCATGTGAGGTCAAGTTGTGGCTCTCTGGGAATCTTTGAACCTCCCCCATCTAATCTTCTGATGCAGAGATTTTCAACACTGCATGCACTTTAGATTCGTCTGAGGTCATTGGGGAAAAACAAACGGACAAACAAACAAAAAACTTTGGATGTTCTGGTTCCGTGGGCCCGGAGTGAAGCCTAGGCACATTTAACAAGTGTTCCCGGTGATTCTAACATGCTGTACGGGTCGAAGACCACTGTTTACTCTCCCTTTCTGCTCCCATGAGTCTATTTTCTGACATCAGCTAACTTGGTCTGAGACCCCTGGAACTGTTTTATGGGGGTGGGGGTGGGGGTGGGGGTGGGGTGGGCGTGGTACTGGATTCCTATGTAGCGTTCCCCAAATGTACCTGTTCATGACATTCACATCGGGTGCTTATTTAAAAATACACATTCCTGGGGCGCCTGGGTGGCTCAGTCGGTTAAGCATCTGACTTCAGCTCCGGTCATGATCTCACGGTTCGTGAGTTCGAGCCCTGCGTCGGGCTCTGTGCTGATATGATAGTTGGGAGCCTGGAGCCTGCTTCAGATTCTGTGTGTGTCTCTCTCTCTCTCTGCCCCTCCCCTGCTTGCGCTCTGTCTCTCTCAAAAATAAATAAACATAGAAAAACACACACTCCTGAGCCTCTGCTCCAGACTTACGGAATCAGAATCCGAAGCTCCACGGAGAGGCCTGGGATCTGTCTTTATTTTATTATTTTTTTTTTCAACGTTTATTTATTTTTGGGACAGAGAGAGACAGAGCATGAACGGGGGAGGGGCAGAGAGAGAGGGAGACACAGAATCCGAAACAGGCTCCAGGCTCCGAGCAGTCAGCCCAGAGCCCGACGCGGGGTTCGAACTCGCGGACCGCGAGATCGTGACCTGGCTGAAGTCGGACGCTTAACCGACTGCGCCACCCAGGCGCCCCATGGGATCTGTCTTTATAACAAGTGTCCAGGAGACTTGTTACCTGCCCACCTCTCTGAATGCATTGCCCCCTTTTCCTTGGCAACACAGTCAGCCCCTTCTTGCTTTAGGATTCATTCCTTTGGTTCCTGCTGCCCGAACACTCTTTCCCCAGATCAGTTAGGTTCATCCAAATGTCCCCTCCCAGAGAGGCCCTACGGGACCACCCAAGAGAATAAGGCCTCTCCAATAGCCAGCCCTTACCCCAGAGCCCTGGCGATTCCCTCCGGACACTGTTCAAGATGATCTTTGTCCTTTCGTTTATCACCTTCATGCCCGCCCCTACCCCCACCTTGAACGTCCCAGGTCGTTAGTGTCTGGGTCACGCTGGGTCCCTGGCACCAGGCACACGGTAGGTGGCCAACGAGGTATAGACGTAAGAGTGAGGCTTGTGCTCTCAGAGTACCTCGCGTTCTTTCTCAGGTCCTGGGAACCTGCGGTCAGGGGTACACAAGTGACTGTAGGTCAATATCATGCCACAGCTGTGGGCACCCAGAGGCACCTGGAGACTCAGTCTGCCATAGGAGGGATTGGTTCCCCCCTCCCCCGCTTAGAGGAGAAAGGAGGGAAAAGATTGGGAGCAGCTGGGCAACACTACAGGTGGCAGAGGCTTTGGCGTTGGGTCTTGGGTCCCCGCAGAGCGCGCAGCCTCGCCCGCGGGGAGGGGGGTAAGGAGGAGGCCCCCAGCTCGGCCCGGCCGGTGGCTAAACGCGGTGCCGGGGCGGTGCGGCCGCAGCCGGGGGAGGGGGGGGGCGGTCTCCTTCCTCCCGGGCGCCGGCCGGCCAGCCCCTCCCCCCCCCCCCCCGCGCCCTCCCCCGAGTCCCCGGTGGCGGCCCCGCCCCCGCCGGCCCGGCCGCCCTGTCCCCGCCTCCCCCGCCGCGGGCCGCAACAGGTGCCTCCCGGAGCAGGAAGCTCGCGCCGCAGCCGCCTCCGCCGCCGCTCAGCTCCCCGGGCGCGTCCAGCAGCCGCTGCGCCAGCGCGCCATCCCCGGGCCCGCGTGCGTCCCCGCGAGGACAGCGACCCCGCCGCTGCCGCCTTCTCTCGGGCCCGCTTCCTGCCCCCTTCGCACCCCCGGGCGAGGGTGCCCAGGAGCAGGCCGAGGCCGCGCTCGCCCCCGGCCCTGCCACCCTCCCGCCGCTTTGCGCGCCATGGACGCCCCGGAGCCGCAGCCCGACCCCGACGGCGGGGACGCCCCAGGCCACGAGCCCGGGGGCAGCCCCCAAGACGAGTTCGACTTCTCCATCCTCTTCGACTATGACTATTTGAATCCTATCGAAGGTCGGTGGAGGCTCCCCCGGCCTGGCCCCCTGAGCCCGGGCGGGGGCTCGGGCCTGCGGAGTGGACACAGGACCCCTCTGTGCTCCCAATGTCACACTTCCCAGGGCAGGGGGGTGGGGTGGGGAGGGAGGGGTGCGTCTCCCCAGGTGAGAGGGAGGGCACGAGGCATCTGGGACTGCTGCCACCCACCCTTAGGGGGCGGTAGGCTCACTCTTGCCCAGTGGGGCGTCAGTCTGCAGTTACTCGGCTCTCCTCCCTGGGGGTCGCCGGTGGCCGAGCAAGAGGTGGCAAGAGGCTCAGCTGGCCAGGGGCTCAGCTGGCCCCCAGCTGCAGGGTCGTCGGAGGGGAAAGGAAGTGATTTGCCTCTGGACGGAGGCGGTGGGGAAGCCAGAGAATGGAGTTAGCAGGGAGGGAACCGGGGCACAGAGAGGTGGCAACTGATTCTCCTCTGTGAACAGCGCCTGGGAGCCGAGTTTGTTGGGAACTTTGTGCTGAAACTAATGAAGAGGTTGTCTGCGCCTTCAGACACAGGAGGTTCAGATGCTGGAGGTTGGCGCGGCTTCACTGTTAGGAAGCCTTCCCGTTTCCTCCCTGGTTTCGGCCACCAGCTTTTGCGGGTCCCCCTAAAGGGATCAGTTTGAGCTTTGTTAAACAGTGATCCCTTGCCCCGCTGTCCTAATGGATGTGGGGTTCGGGGAAAGGCTGGCCTGCGGATTGGATTCAGGCAGAAGCCTATTCCTGCCTAAACTAGCTGTCAGTGTATGTGCCGAAGGGCCCTCTGTGGCTGGGGACTTCCCCAGGCTGGGCCGGCGCTCTTGCTTACCAGGAGCATTCGTCAGAAGGAAAAGGAGGTCGCATGCGGAACCTCGCTGTATTTTTCTGGTTAGCAGGTTGTCTTGGAAAAAAACAACAAAAAAAACCCACCCAACTGGGCTTCCTGATTTTGACAGCCCAGCCCAGGGCTTGTCAAAGCCTCCGGGGCAGGCCTGTTGGTAACTTCCAGATGCACAGGGGCTTGGCCGCATCCGGAGGGCAGGAAGGGGTTGTGTAGGAGGACTTCTCACAGACATTTGGGGGCTTGGCGTTTCCCAGAGATGCTGGGCTAGGCAGGCGAATGAGAACTTTTCACTTTCCTTCCTTCTCTGTCTTCACTGACCACCTTAGGTGAGGGGCTTTTGCTTTGACTTGGATACCAAGTGAAGGTAGTAGTTGGTAATCGTTCTGAATTTTGGCTGGAGATGGAAATAATTAGCAAGCAAAAGAGACCAGTCTTCTCGAGTTGCAATCTGGAGGCCATCCTTTGCTTTGAAAAGATACGATTAAGAATCTGCAAGTGATCCCTTTAAGGTCCCTTTAACATCCGTGGTCTTTGTTTGGTAAGATTAAAGTCATGTTTTGCAGGGAACTAATACACCCCTCCCAGATTCACAATCAGCTAACTATTTTTTTTTTTTTTTTTTGCACGGGGGAGATTTCCGGGGAAATAGTTTCCAAGCCAAATATGATGGGAGGTGCTTTTTATAGTTTTTTTTGGCAAGTGGTGCTTGGTGGCCGCCAGATGGGTGTCTAAATGGCCACAGTGGAAGCCCTGGAATCATTTAAAAAAACCAACAAACTTTATTTTTTTGGTAACAGTTTTGGATTCACAGAAAAGTTGTCAAGATAGTACAGGGAGTTCCCATATACTGAGCACCCGGGGCCCTGTTTTATTAACATCTTATATCACTTTGGGTATATTTGTTATCATTCATGATCCACTATTGATGCGTCATGATGAACTAAAGTCCATACTTTATTCAGATTCAAGGGGTCTGTGTTATTTTTTTTTTATCTTTTTGGGAACTTGAGTTTTGAGGAGCACCGGTTAGATATACTGTAGAATTGTGCCCGACTTAGGGTCTTTCTGATGTTTCTCTCCTGGAAGGACTTGGGGCTATGGGTTTTAGAGAGGAGGACCACGCAGGTGAAGTGACTGTTTCCATCGCATCGTATCAAGGGTACATAGTAGCGGCTTGATTGATCAGTGTTGATAATCGACCTTGATCAACTTGGCCACAGTAGTGCTTGTCAGGTTTCTCTGTCGTAAAGTTACTCCTTTCTAAACTTGGCTCTTGGGAAAGAATTTCCTATGTGCGCCACCCCGCCCCCCTTATGGAGTGGGGAGTTTGCTCTGGAATCTGTAAATAATGATTCCTTGCTGGGAGCACAGAAGCATCATGGCCGAAGAACAGAGCGGGTGTGAGCCTTGAGAGGCTAAGCGAGCTCTTCCAGATGTGGGCCTGGCTCTGGCTTACCCGGATGTTCATGGGGTCACCTCTCTGCTTCTGAACGGCTGCGCTCTCCAAGGGCTGCCACTAGCCTTTAGCTTGCTCCTGGGCTTTGTCCCAGGCGACAATGTATTGGCGATGCATGTGAGGGCTACCCTTAACTCTGGTGCATGAATGAGCTTGGCAAGAGTCCAGGGAGGAAGAAGGAGCCTGCTAATGGGACCGACGTTGTCAGAACTGGATGACAGGACTTACGGATTTTGGGAAATTTGGATGCTTGTTTAATGGAACTGTAACATTGTAGCAGAGGCCTTTTAGCTCCTGTAATGACCCGCCAACCCTAGCCGGTGGGCCCTGTGGTCACCCTCTTTTTACAGAGGAGGCACTGAGGCACAGAACGGTGGAGGAATCTTCCCAAGAGAGCAGAGCCGGCAAATGGCCAAGTTGAACCCTGAACCTGGCCGTCTTGCTTCAGAGCCAGCATTCGGAACCACTGTGTGAGGGTTCACTATTCCTTTATCTGATGAGAGTTACGTAGAGCCGTTTGTAAAGGGCCTGGCACTTTGGCAAGACTGGAGTTGAAAACATTTACCACCAGAGTGACCCTGGGCGAGTCACTTAACCTCTCCGGACCTTGGTTTGCTTATCTGTCGAAAGCTGAAATACTACTACCCTCACAGGATTATTTGCCTTGAATGGCTTGACCTATTTAAATCAATACAGAGTGTGATTTGTTGTGAGCATTTTATTAAACCCTTGGCTTTGTTAATGGAGGTGCTCAGTTAACGTGAGCCGTTATTCGTTTACTCCTCCAGCTGACTATTGAGCACCTATTGTGCCGACCCTATCAGGAATACCTCGTGTGTCATCTTCAGGATCAAAGTGTCTGTATTTTAATATGTTAAGGAAGTATCCACCCATTCCTGTTTTCTTGAGAGTTTTGAAGAGGAATGAGAGTTGAATTATGTCATAGACGTCTTAGGGTCTGTGGAAGAATATGGTTTTATTCTTCTTAGATCTCTTATGCTCACTTACATGAGACTTCCTAATATGGAAACATTACTGCCTTAAACCCTACTTGGTCACTGTGTATTATTTTCTTCTAGTGGTGGGGCTGGTGTCTGATAAAATCTAAGATTCCTGTCAGTGGTATTCATGAGCGATACTTGTCTGTAATGTCCTTTTTGGTGTGTGGTTTGGATTTCTTTACTTTTCTATGCTCAGGAACAATGGATGTGTTGTTGGGACTGTCGCATTTCTAAAGTTGGGATAGAATTCCCCCATGAAGCCATCCGGGCCTGGTGCCTTTTTACAGGGTTGGGCTAGGATTGCTTTCTCTATCATGTGTGTGGGAATTAGTCGGCTTGCACTTTGTCTGCTGGACTCCATTTTGGTACACCGTATCTTTCTAAGAAATCATCCACTTCATTTATCTAGGTTTTCAAATCTGCTTTAGAGGCAGGCAAAGTAGACTCTTCCTATATTTCACTGTCTCCCTCGGTTGAAAAAAGTAACAGAAGGAATGGGGACCACGCTGTGGGAGCCCTGACCTCTGCTACTAACCTCATCGTGGAGGGGAGAGACCTGTACGCGTTGTCAGTGGACAGATGGGAAGCTTCATTCCTTAGTGTGTGCTTGTGAATTCAAGTGAAACGAATTATTCTCCCAATGTGTAAAACCCCGGGAGGGCTGGATGGCCACTGGGAGTCCCCATCTCCTCCAGGGTGCCACATCTCCTCCGGACCATCAGGGACTGACTCCTTGGGAGCGATCACTTCTGGGAGGCCTCAGTGGGTCTCATGTGTCCCTGCTTTGCTTCCTCGGAAGCGAATGCAAATGGCACCAACCTTGACCCTTCGGAAAGGCAAATAGACTCCTGGCCGTTGCTTGTAGAGTCTGTTCCGGTGGTGCTCAAACTTGCTGGGTCACAGCCCTTGGAAAAGCGGACAAAAGCCACCCATCCTACATGCACCTGCTGTAGGAGTGCGTGTGCACAGGTATCCTATGTGTGCATGCCGCACGTGAGCATAACCCCTGCACGCCCCCTTCTGCCCTCCACGTGCCCTTTAGACCATTTTCAGGTTCCCTCGTGTCACCTGCCCTTCCACCCAGGAACACCTGCTCTTACCCCATTCACAGGGGACAATTAAAACCTGATTCCTTCAGCAAATACTCCCTGAATGCTGGTTTTGTGCCAGGCCCTGTGGGGGTGTAGAGACCATCAGATGTGGTCCTGCCCTTGCCTGGCCCCGGGGCCGATGTGGGACAGGGCCTGGTAAACACATAGGGACAAATGAGGTGCTGGGATGTGGTATCATGAGGTGTTTTTGGTGCTTACTAAAAATAGAGTTCTACCCTAAGCAAGCAGTCTCGCTAAACACATGTGACATTCAGAGACATTGCCGTCTGCGTCGAATTAGGGACAGGCCTTATTAAGCCTGCTTTGTACAAATAGCGTCTCCAGGTGCAGCTGGAAAGGTGGAATGAAGGCGAGGACTGAGCGGTGGCCTTGTCAGGGAGGCGAGGGAAATGGGGAGAAAGTTGCCCTCATCATTCTTCACGATTGAACACCTGTCATCCACGCTTCCAAATTAAAGGCCCTCTGTTCTTGAGGCGACCGGGGAGGGAGGCTCTTCAAACCTTGGAGCAGTGTTATTTGGGTTGGTTCCCAAGGCCTTCTAATCCTGTAAGGGGATGAGGTTGAATATATTTGAAAAAGGCAGCATTGTGGCCCGTGGTTCTCAATCCTGGCTGCACTTGGGACCAGTGAAGTCAGACTCTTTTCGGGGGGGGGGGTGGTGGTGTGTCCGTTGCCTTTACTGAGTCATGCAGCGGTAAATGGCAGGGCAGGCCTTGAACCCAAGCAGTTGGGGTCCCGAGTCCCTGCTGTCAGCACTACAACTCAGCCAGAATGTCACGGACTCCGGCTCTGAGGGGTCCCATGTATGGCAGGCAGCACGGGGTGCGTTCAGTCCTTATATTTGGTATTTATAGCATTGTCAACTTGGCTGCTGTCCCAAGGGGATTATACCTGTGCGGCAAAAATAAGAATGGTAAAGGACAGGAATTAAATGGGCCTTGTGCTGTTGTTCAATTGCTTTCTGCATCCGGTGGATTATTGGGCATGCCTCCAGGGGTGCCTGTTCCTCCAGCTCCGAAGGCGCAGCGAGTCAGACCGCCAGATCTGAAATCAGAAAACCCTGACTTGAAATTCTGATGTTGTGGCCTCCTGCCTGCGTGACCTTGGCCAGTAAAAGTACCTGGCGTTAGTAAGTGCCCAATCAGTAATTTACAAATGAATGGATGAGAAGTTGAATACTTCCTTGATGATGGTCCACCTACGGGCATGCGATTCTGCTTCTCGGGGTTTGTGTTTTCTCACCTGTGCGGGGACGGGGGGGGGGGGGGGGGGGGGGGGGGGGGGATGGTGGTGGCAAAGCTCACCTGCTGGACCAGATGTGCGGCTGCCAGGAGGCGGGCTGTGCGCAGATGGGCTGGTGCCGGCAGTGGTGATGGGCTTTGAGGGAGCATCCAGCTCTCCTGACTTCCCGAGGGCCTTGGCTCCTTGGAAGGGACAACCTTCACTTGGGTGAATTCTGAGCCTTAAGGGAAGGGAGGAAGAGTCCGGTCCTTGGCGAGGAGCCCCTGGCTGTCAGGCTTGAGTGGGCGTTATAGCAAGGTGTCTTACTTAAGACACCTTCCATTCTGACTCGAAAGACTCTCGTCTGGCTCCTGTCTCAGCTCTAGAACTTGGCCGTCTGCGAAAACTTTCTCAAGTGTCCAGACTCCAGGGCTTGGATTTGTCCTGTGGCTGCCTCCCTTGGGGAGGCAGGGTTTCCCCAGGTGCCCTGCCCTGGCCCCCTGGGACCCTTGAGCCAGGGCCAGGAAGGAGCAGCCCTGGAGTGTGCAGTATGATGGATTCTTGTGGCTTCCCCCCGTGAAGGGACTTCCTCCTGCTCTCCTCCCCAGCACAGGAAATAGCCGCAGCAGCCTTCGCAGAGCTCCAGCCAAACTTAGCTTCCTCAGGCTGGCGTGAGGTTTTTTTTTTTTTTTTTTTTTTCTGATTGTTCAAACTGAGCTCAGGGAAGGAGGCAAGATGTGACCCGGGGGCTCTTCCTGGGAAGGGTCTGGGGCCGTCTGCTTCTCTACCTGGAGCAGAGCCCCCTGTGGGTTCCCCCAAAACAAGAAGATTTTGTCCTGCACTTGAGTGATGAACTTTTCCCACAAGAGGGAAACAGAGATAATGATAATTGACTCTCACGTTCCCATCACCCAGCTTCGAGAATTACCAGCATCAGGCTACCCTTCTCTCACCCCTCTCCACCCTGGACATATTCTCTACACTGGGGGTGTGGGCCCCCCACTACTTGAAACCAAATTCCAGATGGATTAATATTTTGTTAATAACTAGAGTAGTCAGTAGCTCTCAAAGACAAGGACTCAGGGACAAGTCAGACGACATCATCAGACCCAAAACAGCACAATAATGGCTTAATTTCAGATAGCTAGTTTCAGATTTCCTGCTTGTGTCGCAAGTATCTCTTTGCCGTGAACTCGTTTGAACCAAGATCCAGACGAGATCTCCGCGTTGTATCTGGTTGAGGGGACCGTGGCGTCTCTTTTATTCTAGGAAAGTCCCCATCAGTCTGTTTTCTTGCTATTTGTTGAAGAAGCAGGGTCGGTTCTCCACATGCCGGACTCTCTTAACAGGTTCCTCTGTCCTTTGCATTTCTTATAAACCGGCATTCAGATGGAAAGCCCCCTGCCTTGGACTTTACGTGCCTTCCCCCAACATCTCCCCCCGCCCCCGCCCTGCCCCATGTCGGGGAGGGGATATAGCTTTCCAGGGCAGACTAAGCTGTGGACAGAAGCAAGAGATGGCTTTTTCTCCGAGTTGGCATTTGGGACTCTCCCTGCCTCCTCCTCCAAAGTTTGGGGAGAGAACCCGTTTTCTCCCCTGGGCCTGTTTGAGTTTAAATGCATTTCTAAAAGCCAGCCCTTCCCATGTGAATTTTAATTGAGCCGTGGCTGGGGGAGCTTTCTGAAGGGAAGAAAGTCGCCTGCAAAGCTCAGAATTTATAAAGGTCCTTATCAAAACAAACCTGCTTGGGCATGCCTGCAAAAGGGGGGACGTGGAATGAAGAGGGGAAGAACTTGGTCTGCAGCGTCTGTAACCGTGTCTGTAAAGACTACAGAAAGGGGCTGTTTACCTGTGTGATGGGAGGAAGGTGGGCTGCAGGTCTGAGGCCCGCAGTGGGGGACCACCCCTCCGTTGCCACGGAGGAAGGAGGAATGTCCCGAATGGCTGGGGTTGGCAGGGCCACTGATCAAGTGTGCCTGACTCTGGGAGCGTGGCACCAACATGAAAACTGGGGGGAAAGTGTACATAAAGAACCTGTCAGTCCATCAGCTTTTCATTTTAAATCTCTGCCCCTGGCCCAGTTCAGGGGCCCCCGCTGTTCTCCAGGGGAAGTTTCCACCTGGATTTCAGGTTGGCTCGAGGAAAGGTGGCCATCGGCTTTTCAGGCAGTGTCAGGGGCTTGGGACTCAAATAGGGGTGTGGCTCTGAGGGGCCGGCATGAAGGTGAGGGGTCTTTGCTGGGCTGGTTAGAATGTGTGACCCCCCCCCCCCCCGCACCCCTCCTCCCTCCCCGTGCAGGCCTTTGACGGAGAGGTGGGTTAGCCCCAGCGAGCCTTGTTTCTGAGGCAGGATTATCTGAAGTCTATTTCTGGTTCTGACCGGATCTTTCCTTCTCGTTTTGGTGAGGAAGCTGTCAGAGCCTTGCTCTCGGTCACGCACCACATGACAAGTGTGGAGGGACGGACTCTCCTGTTAGAAATGGACCTCATCGAAGTCAAGTTCGATGTCAAATGGCGGTCTTCTGTGTTGTTTTTATTTCTTTAAACTTTTTTTAACGTTTATTTATTTTTGAGAGGCAGAGAGAGAGAGAGACAGAGCACAAGTGGGGGAGGGGCAGAGAGAGAAGGAGACACGGAATCCGAAGCAGCTCCAGGCTCCCAGCTGTCAGCACACAGAGCCCGACGCGGGGCTCGAACTCACCGACTGTGAGATCATGAGCTGAGCCAAAGTCGGACGCTCAACCGACCGAGCCACCCAGGCGCCCCACAAATGGTGGTCTTCTTTAAAAATGGAGGCAGTACAGTCGGCCGACTGGATAAATAAATTACGGTGTCGTCATACGGGGGAATGCTGCAAGGGGTTAAAAAAGAAACCGTGACTGCCTATTAGCACCTAGTCTCTGAGAGAAGTCAGGCTGGGTGAGTCCTTCCGCCTGGGTTAGGGTTGCTGGCTGGGTAGGGCCACAGGGGAACCCTCGGGCAGAATGGAAATGTTCTAGATCTTGAGTGGTGGGCATAACCAGCTACAGACACGTATGTGAAGGCATGAGATGTACGTTTCATGCTTGTGCGTTTTACTGCACCTGAATGATGTCTCAGTTTGAAGTCCAGCTCTGCCCCTGATGATCTTGTGACTTTGGGTGAATCTCTGCATCCTGAAGCCTCAGTTTCTCTGTAACGCAGAGCACTTGATAACACCTGCCTCCTGGCTGGGCGGGGAGGGTCATAAGCTGCGGAGAAGGAGGTAGTACATGTGAAAGCTTGCGGCCCAGTGAAGATCAGCTATCCAATGAATAAAAATAGGAAGGTCTCTGAACTTCTCGAAAGCGGCAGGGGCCCTTGGGATGACTAAACTAGCAGGAGGTGGTTCTTTGCACCCCGAGTTGAGAATGGAGATGACTCACGTCGGCTCGATGTCCGGGCTCTGCTGCCTCCGTCCAAAAGCTGACCTTATGCATGCGGGCTGCAGATTCCTTACACCTCTCTACCCCTCTCCAAAAGGAGTAGGTGTCCGCCTGTGGGTGCATGGGGGTTTGCAAACAGACATGCCCGCAGCCAGTCTGTAAGGCTTGCAAGTCGTCCTGGGTCTTGTGTCCTGGGCGCCTGGCCTCCTGGCAGCCTGCCTGGGAAGCAGGACGGAGCCCTCTCTTCTGTCCCGTCTGGTGAAGGCAGACAGCTGTCTTAGCTGGGGACAAGGTCAGCAAAGAGCATAGCGTTCAAGGTGGCTTTTTCCGGTGGTTCCACGTTGACGAGACAGGACGGTAAACTGCCTTTCTTCCCTTGCTGGCGTTTCTGGACCTGACTTATCTGGATGGAATTTCTCGCCTTTCGTGCCCTGCGTCTGTGTGTGTCATTTCTCGAGTGACGAATGCGACAACCTGGTTCTCTGGCATTAGAATACACACGATTCATTGATGGGGCATCCAACCCCTGTGCGCGAGTGTGCGTCTGGTGGGCGTGGCAGGGGCCTGGGGGGCTTTTGGGAAAGTTTGCTGGGCACTGAACTTCTTACTTGAAGGCAGCCTCTAGCTTTTCAAAGGTCTTTGCTGCAGGCACTGCAGGCCGCCAGACGACAAAGCTTCCCCTTCCTGCTCCTTTGGGTGATTGCTCACAGCACCCCCCCCCCCCCCGCCCTCGGAGGTTAGGAGAGTCGTGGGGTGGCGGGAGGTAGGGCTCATTCCCTCCACCTTCTCCCCTTCCCTCCGCCTGTACTATGTGGTGCCAGGTTGTGGCATCCCGAGTGCTGCCATGGCAACAGACTGTGTGACTCAAACCCAGGGCCTGCGACTCGCAACACCTTGGGGTGTGAGCTCATCAAGTGGTGGGCCTGCCGCCTCAGACAGGGATGGCCCGCAGCCCCGGGGCCCCGTTGCCAGGCCGAGGGGCGTCTGGCTTTCTGGGCCGTGACCTGACTCCTTGGCCCCAGGTCCTTCAGGCCTGAGAGCGCTGGTTCTCCTGGTCCCCCTCCCCCCGGGCCTCCCCTCCCCCGAAGGACAGACCCTGTGTAGGTTCCCTAGTGGGGTTTCTATTTTGATCATTCTATTCTGCTTCCTGAAAATTCCACCCGCCTGTAGTTCTAGGCGGAGAAGATGTTCTCTTGCTGTTCCTTTTTTTTTTTTTTTTTTTTTTCAAAAGCGATCTGTTGGCTGGTGGGTTGGCACTGAACAGCTGCCTCAGACTTGGCCGTGTGTCCCCGAGGGTGAGCAACAGGCCCGAAAGAGGTTGGAGGAGGAGAGGCCCTGGCAGAGACCACAGTGTGGCCTGACGGTGATTTTAAAATAAATCGTTGACTCAATCCTGGGGCAAATGGAGGGATTGTGGATATTTCAGAAGAAAGGAATTCATGTCCTTGGTTGTCAGTTGCCTCCTGATGGGACCCCTTAGAGCATCTCCAATTCTTTTAGAAGGAAATTTAAAAAAAAATTATTTAGAGAGACAGAGTGAGTAGGGGTGGGGCAGAGAGAGGGAGAGAGAGAATCCCAAGCAGGCGCCACACTCTCAGTGCGATGTGGGGCTCGAACTCATGAACTGTGAGATCGTGACCTAAGCTGAGACCAAGAGTCAGACACTTAACCGACCGAGCCACCCAGGCGCCCCAGAGCAGCTCCAATTCTTGGGGTACCTCATCTCCCCAGTTGGATACCCCATAACCCCCGTGTTGGGGCTAAGGTATCACCGTCCAAGAAATAGCCCCTTTCGTCAGTAGCAGGCTAGAGTAATGGTTATGAAGGAGAGGAGCAGACTGCCACTTAGAAGCTGTGTGACCTTGGGAACGTGAGTCCCCCTCTCTGAGCCTCACTTCCCCATCGGTAAAGTTGCTTCATAGGGTTCTTGGGAGACCAACGTTTAACGCACACACAGCGGTTCTTGGTGTAGAGTAAGTGGTATAGACACGTTAGCTGACAGGTTAGACATCGTTTTCGTTACTGCCGGCAGCTCCCTGGGTCACCAACGCTTCTGTGAGGTTTGGTTGATCGGCTCCCAGATGGCCCGGGGGGAAGAGTAACAGCATAAAACAAGAGGGGGTGTTGGAAGCCTCCTGGACCCCCTCCACATATTTTCTGAAGGTCAGCAGAAAAAAAGACTCCCAAGTACAGTAAAACCTTGGTTTGCGAGCATAATTTGGCCCGGAAACATGCTTGCAACCCAAAGCACTGTGTATCAAAGCGAATTTCGAGACCCACTGGCTCACGTGGGATTATGTGACGTTGGGCGTCACGTACGACTCATATTGCAAGATACTGCTTGTTTATCAGGTTATGATTTGTTAAAAATGGTTGCTTATCTTGCAGAACACTGGCAGAACAAGTTACTCACAATTCAAGGTTTTACTGTACTGACTAATCCATTTATTTTCATAAAACATTCTTAACTTTCTTTTTTTTTTTAATGTTTATTTATGAGGGGAGGGAGGGGCAGAGAGAGAGAGGGGGACCTAGAATCTGAAGCAGGCTCCAGGCTCCCAGCTGTCAGCACAGAGCCCGACGCGGGGCTCCAACCCACGGACCGCGAGATCATGACCTGAGCTGAAGTCAGACCCTCAACTGACTGAGCTACCCAGGTGCCCTTTACTTTCTTTCTTTTTTCTTTTTTTTATAATTTTTTTTTAACGTTTATTTATTTTTGAGACAGAGAGAGACAGAGCATGAACGGGGGAGGGTCAGAGAGAGGGAGACACAGAATCTGAAACAGGCTCCAGGCTCTGAGCTGTCAGCACAGAGCCCGACGCGGGGCTCGAACTCACGGACCGCGAGATAATGACCTGAGCCAAAGTCGGCCGCTTAACCAACTGAGCCACCCAGGCGCCCCCCCATTACTTTCTTTTAAGTAGGCCCTACACCCAGTGTGGGCTTGAACTCGTGAGCCAGGCTGCCCTTTTCTTTTTTTCTTTTCTTTTCTTTTCTCTTCTCTTCTTTCTTAAATGCTTTTGAAGGCATTGGGGGCTAGTGTGTGTCACAGTGGCAAGTTGTAAAATAAAGCAGTGAATGCAGAGAAAGGGCGGGATTCTCATTTAAAAAGTCATTCTTTCCATAATAATAATGATCCACTCAGACCCAGTTTATTGAGTGCTTACTGTGTGTGCTTTGGGCTTCATGTGGATGAGGTGAACTATCGGCTTGGTACTGTCACTGGCTTCACCGTGTGACCCATGAGGACTCGGGGGTCCCCCTGGTCACAGGGCCCAGGGGTGGGGCAGTGGAGCGGGGGTCCCCCGACCCTATGCCGAGCGAGGCCCGGATCTCCGCGCAGATGCCTTGCTGAGGTGGGGCCGGAGTGGCGTCCCCGGCACCCTCCTCCTGCAGCCTCCGATGGTGGCCGGAGACCTCCCCCAGCCTTCACGGAGCCTGGATGCTGGGGTGAGCCCCCGGAAAGCCAAGGAGGGAGGGCGCTGACAATTAGGACTTGCAGTGTGATTTACTTGCTGGGGCTGACGGTGGGCAGATGTCTCGTTTCTGAAGCATTTTGGGTTGGAGGGCCTGACTCCCGGATTACTGCTCGCATTGCTCTCTTGGGCCTCTGGTGTGAGCGGGGCACGCACGGGACACCAGCACCGTATGCGGCCGTGGTTCTCAGCTGGGGGGCGGGGAGCGGGTGTTCCGACTGCGGGACGAACTTGGCCACGTACCTGGAGATGTTTGTGGTAGTCACAGCTGGGAGCACGGTAGGGATGTCACCGGCATCTAGTGGTTAGAGGCCAGGCGTGCTGCTCAACACCCCCCAGCGCCCCCCCACTTCCCCCAGCAGAAGAATCCTCTAGCCCTGAATGCCACTAGCTCCGAGGTGAGGAGCCCCGGCCTGGTGATTGATGGTGCTCTGCAGTCTGCGTGGGTTCGAGCGTGGGCCCTCCGGCACGTCCGCTCCTTGTGTCTCCGTTTCCTCGTCTGTAAAAGGGAAATACCCAGTGCCCGCCTCATAGCGGGTTGTGAGGATAGAATAACCAGGTGGAGAGTGCTTACCACGGTGCCTGGCAGGGAAGTTCTCAATAAACGTTAGCTGCTTTCCCTGTTGATTATTATGGACTGACGATCCCTGACTGCCTTCAAAAAGCTCACAGCCCCGTAGGGAGACAATTGATAGACTTCATTACACGATTCTGCAGGTTTTCTGGGAACACAGAAGAAGAGCTTTCCGATCCAGACTAGGGAATCAGGGAGGGCCTTCAGGAGGAGGTGGCCCGGGTGTAATCTTGATGGGCAAATAATGGCTTGCTAGGAGACGTGAGGATAGGGGGTCTGGAAGGGAGTTCCAGGCAAGGGGAACAGCAGGTACAAAGGCATAGAGGCACAGAGGACTTTGGGCAGCAGCCTCCGAACCCCCATCACGGCTTCCACCTTCTTCCTCTCTCTGAGTATGGATGCCTCAGGGTGGGCTAGGTGACCCATGGCAGGTGAAGGGGTTTTATGGGCTCCCCTGGTGAGGGCAGCACATGTAATGAGCGCCATTTTTTCTTGCAGCGCTACGTGGCTTTGAACTCGTCCCAGGTAGAGTCTGTTAGGTGCTCCCGTATCTTTCTAGCACTTGCCGTTTCCTCCCTGCCCCCCTCCAGCCTTAAAAAAGGCAGGCCTCCTGGGGTTGTGGAAATGTCCTACAGCTTTATTGTGGTTGTGGTTACAAGAGTCTATAACATTTGGCAACACTCCTCAAACTCTACATACTCAAAATCTTCATATATTAAAAAGGGAGCATTCAGGGGCAGAGAAAGGGTGGGCCTCAGGGTAGAGCCTTTGGCCGGCCACAGTGTCTCGAATCTTGAATTGAGTAACTTTTATTTTTATTGTGTTTTTACCCTACCTTCTATTTATGGAGGTGACACAGATTTTCCATTTGTGGTAGTGGTATAAAGTTTCCTTTTAAAAGAAAAAAAAATTAAAGTACTGTGTGAGTGAATTTAAATAGAAATATTAAGTAAATAATATTTACTGGTAGTACGTGGATATAGCAAAGATTATGCAAGTGGTTAAGAAAGAAAAAAAAAGGATTTTTGGAACCCTTTCTGAGAAAATCTGGTGGCTCCGAGATGAAACTAACTTTGTCCGGTTGCTGTGTGGGCACAGCCGTGACCCCGAGGGGCTGGCTGTGAGGGGGGCAGTTGTGTAAGGAGAAATAGAGGAGCCCAGCTGCTTAAAGAAACGTGTTCACCCTGAGCCGTGCGTCTGGGATGCTTACTGTTAAATACCCAGAAGACTGAGAATGGAACAGTGATAAATTACCTTCACGTTCCCTGCTTGCTGTGAAGCTTTCAGAATCTTGAGAGGAAAAAGAAAGACGGAAAAACTCGGATTAATTAAAACCAGTGTAAATGCTCTGGATGCTTTTGCTCAGCAAGCCAGCCTTTCTGTTCTGCACAGCCTGCCAGCGAGGGTGAGTGATGTGTGTTTTCAGGGCCGAGTTTCTGCGACTGTTCGCATCAGCCCTGAAGCGGGGTGTTTCTGATGAGATGTGATGCGGCCCTTTCTGATAAGGCCAGAATTTTTGCTAAGAGACGTTTTGTGGTTTGTTTTTGCTGGTTCACAGGGCAGTGGATTATCAGGATGTCGCGGGACCCGGGTTTGATGTTGATCTCTTGCTAGAAGAAAAATCTGCGCTCCGTTACCTGCCAGGAAGGTGTCCGTGTGTGTGTTGTTGTTGACTGGGAACGTGAGAACCGACAGACGCTAGCTAGAAAAATCCCAGCCAGAAGTGACCAAGGAAATGGATCTGGTTTAGTGCTGTCCTGTTATGAATGGGCAGGTTGAGACCTGGAGTCGGGGTGAGGGTCTCTTCCAAGGTCACATAGCTGGTTGGTGGGAGCATAGGGCTAGGTTTCAGTTTCCTGCTTCTTAAACCAAGGTGTCATCGCCGTGTATCCTATTAGGCCCCATCACCTTTAAAATAAAATAAAAATCTGATTCTTTTGGGAACTGTGTTTCTTTTCTCAGGGTAATACAGGAAACAGAATCTCTTTTGGGCGTGCCTCTCCTGCCTGATGACTTAGTTCCTTTCCCTGGAAGAAGTCCCTGTTACCTATAACTTGCAGAGAGAGGCTGAACACCCAGCAGCTGTGTGTGTGTGTGTGTGTGTGTGTGTGTGTGTGTGTGTGTGTACATTCTCTTATCCTCTGTTTTTGTACTGTGCATACTGTAGGTACCTTGCTTTTCTTTGACCCTGTGTCTTGTGGTCATTTCATATCAAGGCTGAAAGAACTTTTTAAACCCTTTATATAGCAGCATTGTTTTTTGTTTTAAACGTTTACACTTGCTGTAAACTGTACCTCATAGCAGCTCACAACCTTTTAAAGTTTATTTTTGAGAGAGAGTTTGAGTGCATGAGCAGGTGAGAAGCAGCGAGAGAGAGAGAGAGAGAGAGAGAGAGAGAGAGAGAGAGAGGGACAGAGGGAGAGAATCCCAAGCAGGTTCCACACCGTCAGTGCAGAGCCTGACGTAGGGCTCGGACCCACAAACTGTGAGATCCTGACCTGAGCTGAAATCAGGAGTTGATTGCTTAACTGACTGAGCCACCCAGGTGCCCCTGTTTTTGCTTTTTTAAAGTTTGTTTATTTTGAGAGAGCCAGCATGAGTGGGGGAGGGGCAGAGAGAGAGGGAGACAGAGGATCCCAAGCAGGCTCCGCGCTGTCAGTACAGAGCCCGATGTGGGGCTCGAACCTACGAACCATGATATCATGACCTGAGCCAAAACCAAGAGTCAGATGCTTCACCGGCTGTGCCCCCGTATAGCCCATTGTTGGAACAAACTGGAATTCAGCCCATCCCCAACTGATGAACATTAGATTGCTTCCCGTCTTTTGGGATTACCGACAGGGCAGTATTAACTAATCTTCCACACACTTCATTTTGCACATATGAGGGTTTATCACGGAATAAATTTTAAGTTTTATCTATCTTTGGGAGGGAGAGAGCTCGTGCACGCACGCGCAAGTGGGGGAAGGGCAGAGAGAGGAGAGGGAGAGAATCCCAAGCAGGCTCCGCACTGTCAGTGTGGAGCCTGATGACGGGCTCGAACCCACGAACCGTGAGATCATGCCCTAAACCAAAGTCAGATGCTTAATTGAGCCACCCGGTGCCCCTGCAAGATAAATTCTAAAGCTACATTGCTTGGGTCCAAAGATAGGTATGTTGGAATTTTGGTAGATGTTAACGAATTGCCCTCTCTTGAGGTTAGATCTTTCTACCGTTTGGGTTGGATATTAGCATCTTTGAGTAGTAGTTGAAATATTTCACATAGACTTTTCTGAACTCCCCCTCCCCCCCCTTTTTTAAATTCAGCCAACCAACACATATTTTGGGTGGGGCTGTTCAGGTGCTAGGATACCCTAAGGGGTGAGAGAGCCCTTATGGAATTTCCTGTTGGTAGGGGTGGAGCTGGAGGTTGGAAGAGAGGCAGGCAATAAACAACTTCACAATTTCTTAATTGGAATTTCGGGAAGTGTATGGACAGAACAGAGAAACGTGAGTGGTCTCTGATCTAGCCAAGGAGATCAGGAAGCCTTCCCCAGCACACGACACTTTAGCTGGAAGGAATGAGCGGCTTTAGTTATGTAGAGAAGGGGCCTGGGTGGGGTGGAGGAGGAGCAGTTGTGGCAGAGGGCACCGCAAGTGCAAAGGTCCTGAGGCAGAAAGAAGGCAGGTGCTTTCCAAGAACAGAAAGACAGTTTGGCTGGCGTCCAAGGGAGAGTAGAGAGAGGTGAGGCTAGAGGTGGCAGGCAGGGCCTGGCCTGGCTGGCCTAGTTGAGATCGTTCATCTTTATCCTAAGACCTGTGAGAAGCCGTTTCGGGGCTCTCACCTGGGGAGGGGGTACCCTCTGGACCCCGTGAGATCAGCTCAGCTAAACCAGGCAGCATTTACTCCACGATGGTCCAGAAAGGACACCGAGGAGGCAGGAGATCACCCGTGCAGCTATCTTGGCTCCCCAGGGTAAGGGCCAGGCATCCAACTTGAGGAAGAGGTCCCATTTCTGGCTACATGAACCTTGGACAGGATTCTTCCATTGTTTGCTCACTCAGCAAATGTTAACCTTGATAGATACGGTTCCGGCACCCATGGAGCATAGAGTCCAGCACCTGGGTCACAATCTTCTATAAAGGGCCAGATAACATTTTAGGCTTTGTGGGCCATAGAGTGTTGATTGCAACTATCAACGTGGCTATTGTTTTTAAAATTTTTTAATGTTTATTTTTGAGAGAGAGAGGGAGACACAGAATCTGCAGCAGGCTCCAGGCTCTGAGCTGTCAGCCCAGGGCCAGACGCGGGGCTCGAACTCACAAACCGTGAGATCGTGACCTGAGCCCAAGTCGGATGCTCAACCGACTGAGCCGCCCGGGCGCCCCCATCAACTGCCGCTGTTGTACAAAAACAAGCCACGGACCGTATGTAAACAAACAGGAATGGGTGCTTTCCAATAAAACTTTATTTACAAACACAGTCCGTTTGCCTGCCCCTGATCTATCAGGATGAGACTCCCTAAACAGATAACATCTGATGTGTCAGCTGGCAACGGGTGTTAGGGAAAAGGGGTGGAGAGCGACAGGTGGGGATGGAGGGGGTCTTCTGATGGGCCAATCTAAGGAAGCGTTGGCTGAACAGACACATGAAGGAATTCAGGGAAGCGGCCACGTGAAGATCTCGGGGGGAGGGTTTCCAGCAGAATGAACGGCACTTGAACTTGAAGGCGGGAGATATCTGAAGAAGAGGTCAGCGGGGGCCGTTGCTGAGGCAGGCTGGGAAAATGGGCAGGTACGAATAGTGAGACAGACCGGGGCTCAGGGGCTTCAGATCACATTTGGGAAAGCCTTTAAAGTTTTGCAGGCGGGCATGTCAAGGGGCTACTGCGTGGCGAACAGACTGGAGGGGGTGAGGACAGAGGTGGGGAGCCCAGGGAGGAGGTGACTGAAGTCCAGGCGAGAGAGGACGGGCCGGCGTCTTAGGTCAGGGGGGTTGTGGCGCAAATGTGGCTTCTGTTTCGACAGTAGGGTCGTTAGGACCCGCTATGGTTTGGGTGTAGGAAGGCGTGTTAGAGGGGTCAGGCTGAACCAAGCCCCCACAGGGAGGTGGGAGGGGCCTCTACTGAGAGGGGGAGCTCCCCCAGGGTCAGGGTGCTGGGCGGAACAGCTCCTTCCCTCCCTAAATCCACTCTCCAGAGTCCGTCCTTTGAGGTGGAGCAGAAACCTAAGACAGAAGGCCGCTACTAAAGAAAAATCCGGTCCTTCTGCATCCGCTGTTTTTTTTTTTTATAGTTTGGGACACCGTTTAGCCGTGGCTCTGCCTTTTGAGGACCAAGGGGCTGGTCTGTGGGATTTCTCATCCTGCTAACTCTGTGCCTCTGGGTGAATCCCTTCCCCTCCCTGGGCCCCAGTTTCCTCGTCTGTAAAATGGCCCAAGATGAGATGCGACTCAGGGGTCCTGGTTTTAAACGAAGCCACTAGTCACCCTTGAGCGTGAGCGGCTGGGGTCTGAACCCAGAGCTCCTGGGACTCAGAGCCGGTGCAGTCTGCCTGTGCGTCCCGTGGCCGTGCAAAAATGTTGAAACAAGCCTGCGTCCGTGGTTTTCAGACCGTGGGTCCTGACCCACTGGTGGGCCAGGAAATCTGTTCAGTGACTTGTGACCAGCACTTAAACCAAATAACCCCAGACAAGGGGAAAGGTGAGGGTAAGTACTGTTTTTGCGAAGCTTCGTTTCAGGCTCCAGTAGAGAGGGCGTGAACCGAGTCGTGGAGTAAAAACGCGTTTCTTCCCAGGGTCCCCCTGAACCAAAAGTTGGGACGTCATTGGCCCGGGGCGTCCTGCCGGGCCTCTGGCTAGGGCAGCGTGGCTTGGAGGAGCTGTGCTCTGTGCACCTGCACTAAAATCTTTCCGCTTCCATCTCTGTCTTCAAGGAATCGGGGATGAAGTGGCCTCACTTTCCTCTGGTGAGGGAAGGAGGTTCCAGCTCGGGGTTTGGCACGGGCGGCGGGGGGCGGGGCGGGGGGGGGGGATTATTAAGAAAACAAAGAAGAAAAACAGGAGCCAAAACCCGATCTGGGATTGTTCTGCCCGGGAGTTCTGTTTTAGAGGCTTAAAAAGACCCCTCCCTCCCCCCCTTCTCTTTCCAGAAGAACCGAATGCACATAAGGTCGCCAGCCCACCCTCCGGACTCGCATACCCCGATGATGTCCTGGACTATGGCCTCAAGCCATACAGCCCCCTCCCCAGTCTCCCTGGCGAGCCCCCCGGCCGATTCGGAGAGCCGGATAGGGTAGGGCCGCAGAACTTTCTGAGCGCGGCCCAGCCAGCCGGGGCCTCGGGCCTGAGCCCTCGGATCGAGATCACTCCATCTCACGAACTGATGCAGGCAGGGGGCCCCCTCCGCGGGAGAGACGCTGGCCTGCTGGGGGAGCAGCCGGCCCTGGCCGGGGCGGCCGCCAGCCCGCGGTTCACGCTGCCCGTGCCCGGCTTCGAGGGCTACCGCGAGCCGCTTTGCTTGAGCCCGGCTAGCAGCGGCTCCTCTGCCAGCTTCGTTTCCGACACCTTCTCCCCCTACACCTCGCCCTGCGTCTCGCCCAATAACGGCGGGCCCGACGACCTGTGCCCCCAGTTTCAAAACATCCCTGCTCATTATTCCCCCAGAACCTCGCCAATAATGTCACCTCGAACCGGCCTCGCTGAGGACAGCTGCCTGGGCCGCCGCTCGCCCGCGCCCCGTCCGGCCTCCCGCTCCTCGTCGCCTGGCGCCAAGCGGAGGCATTCGTGTGCCGGGGCCCCGGTCGCCCCGCTGCCCGGAGCCTCGCCCCAGCGCTCCCGGAGCCCCTCGCCGCAGCCCCGGGACGACGGCGCCCCCGCCGGCTACCCCGCCGCGGCCGGCTCCGCCGTCCTCATGGACGCCCTGAACAGCCTCGCCGCCGACTCGCCCTGCGGCATCCCCCCCAAGATGTGGAAGACCAGCCCCGAGCCGGCGCCCGTGTCCGCCGCCCCGCCCAAGGCCGGCCTGCCCCGCCACCTGTACCCGGCCGCCGTGGAATTTCTGGGCCCCTGCGAGCAGGAGGAGAGGAGGAACTCGGCCCCCGAGTCCATCCTGCTGATGCCGCCCACGTGGCCCAAGCAACTGGTGCCCGCCCTTCCCCTCTGCAGGTGAGCGGGGCTCCGAGGGGACCGGTTTCCCCGGGGGTGGGGGTGGGGGTGGGGGTGGGGGTGGGGGGGTCGTGGTGCTTTAGCGTCTGGGACAGGCCGCGTCCACACCCAGGCCCTCCCGCCTCCTGGCTGCCAGACCTTGGCGGAGCTGGGGGGGTTCAGTTCTCCCAGCTGTGGTTTCTCCGTGGGCCCCCGTAACTCCCCAGGTGGTCGGGAGCATGCCTGCGATGGCCCCTGGCCGGTTCGCGCATTCATTCGGGCGACAGGGTTTTATCAGGCGCCTACTGTGTGCCAGGCGGGCACTGTTGTGGGTGTTGGGGAGGCCGTGGTGAACAAACCGGGCAGAAATTTCTGCCTCCGTGGAGGGGACGTTCTGGGAAGCACAGAGCAAGCCTTTATACGGGGCATTTACCAGCCTCTGCTAAGAGGAATTGGTGGGTTTTCGCATCTGCTGTCCTCGAGGAGCTTGAAATCGTGGGAAGCCGAAGCGCTGCGTGTAGCTGGCGGTGTGTAGGCTTTGGGGTCTCCAGGGACCGGGTTTGAGTCCTGGTTCCACCCCTCGGGGGCTGTGTGATCGTGGGCATGTCTGGTGCTGCCCTCCTGCTGTGTCCGTGACAGGCATCACTAGTCGTGCAGGACGGCTTTCTCATCCAGCATCTTTGGGATGCCGTGCCCAAGGCAGACATTGCTAATCAATCAGGATCCCCTTTCTCACTGAGCACCTTACTAAACCTTGGCTCATTCCCTGTGGGTTAGTCCCCACCTCATTGTTTTTTCGTTCGTTTTTTGTTTTTTTGCAAGGTGTGAGGATATATATCAAATTCTTGGCACGAAGCCTGCACAAAGTAAGAGTGAAGAGAAAGGGGCAGCTGCTGTGTTTTAGAGGGGAATCTTCTTATCAGGGAGGCACTTTAGAAAGTACTTTCTCCTGGATGAGCCTTGTCCTAGAAGATTGAGCTCCCAATGGTTGTTAGAGGAATGACGGTGACCATAATAATCACCAGCATTTGAGGATGCTTGCTATGTGCTAGGCACAACTCTAAGTATTGCCCACGGATCATTTTATTCTCCAGTAAATCTAGTTGGTATTATTTTTATCTTCATTTGGATGCTAAGAAAAATGAGGCGCCCAGAGGTTAGAAGCACATGACGTTCCATGAAAGCGAAGCTAAAAATCATCCTGACACTTTGAAAACCATACGGTAATAGGATGAGGCCGTTGATTCTTCAGAGTGTTTGCTTTTAGCAAATGGGAAACTGTTTTTTTTTTTTTATGCAAATACTAAATTGAACACCAAAATAGATCTTGGTGGGGCTGTTGTGATTGATGAGGTGAGTGTAGTCAAGGGCTCTGTCCCCCGGGCCTTGCTTATCCCACACCAGACCAGAGGGGACCACAGGGGCCTTCCAGTCTGGCCCTTCTTCCCGAGTGGTTCTGACAACACCGGTGTCATCACAGGTCGATGGGTGTTCCTTAGAAAAGGAGATTCTGAGCTTAACAGAGTTAAACAGATATCTTTATGCAGGGGCCACTCCCAGCTGTGGACAGAACGTGCAGTAATCTCAAAGGCCGTTTGGCCACGGGGCTCTGAGTTCTGTGACCAAAGTCGTATGGAGCCACCATAGGAAATGCCGATCAAGGCCAGCGCCTGTTGCAGGTTGAGAAGCCTGGGCTTGGTGAGGCGAGTGGACGTGGCCACGGTCACCCAGCTAGTCAGTGACAGAATTGGAAATGTAGAATCTCAAATTCTTGACTCCTTATTCTTTCTGCTACAGACCAGTCTGTGAAACGTGGTTTACTTAATGGTTGAGATGGGGGAGGAACATGAATATAAAATATGATTGTGCTGCATTTGTCTGAGACTTGATGAAGACTTTATCGTTTGTCCTTCCTTCTCTACTCGTGGTCCAAACGATACTGACCACTTTAGTCCCTACGAGGGCCAATTTGTGCCAGCTGATGAGATGTTTGTGACAGTCTTCTGTAAGATTGAGAAGATAGGACGTTCAGGGAAGTCTCATGATAACATTTGTCTCCGGGTGTGTGGGGCTGAGGGCTGGAATTCAAATGCAGAATTTCACATTGGCTCTGATGGTCTAATTCTTAAGATTGTATTGTAGTCGTCAAAGACTTGTTCCGGAACCAAACAAAATTTGAAGCTGATACTCGGAGATAGCCCACTGGGTCTTCTCCTCCCTGAATATTTTTGATACTTCAAAAGATATTAGAACAGGGGTGAAGTGGTATTTTTATGAGCCTTATTTTGCAAATTAAAAAAAATTAACCCGCATGATGAGAGTGTGAGTGTGTAAGACACATGGCCCCTTGGCTGCAGGCAGAAGCTAGAAGGCATGTTGGGACTGAAACTGAGGTGGACGCTCTAAGACTTCAGGGCAAGGGGGGGCTTCAGGAGGTGATCCAGTTGCAAAGAAGAGATGGAGATTTGCTTGCATTGTGACGACATAATTTGAAGTTGGACTGCATGTTCGAGTTGGACTCCAGCACTGATGGGGTTTATGGGGTCCCACGGCATTGCCCTTGGTACTGCTATGATGGAGAAGGAATGGAATTGGTTTCGTTGCAAGTGCTTCCCTAAGTCCAGTTGATAAGGGTAGCTTTTAGAAGCTCCGGGCTTAGTGGAAAAGAATATCCTGATTGGATTAACGATTGGTGCCACATGTACAAAATCAGGACATAGTGACACAAATCCATGTGTTTCCAACTTTGGAGCTACTTTGAATATATGGGGCTTCTTTGGAATAAGACTGCTCACTCACTTATTCATTCATTTAGCCATCTAGCCATCTACCCACCCACCCACTGACTACTGACCAAGAACCCATCAAATATCGAGTATTGTTCCAGAGCCATTCTATAAGTGAGATATTTTCTTGGCCGTATTTTAAATAAATCAGTAAGATAAGAAGTAGCATATCTCTAGTAGCATGGAGACGTGCATGGAGCACTGGACTGAGAGTCAAGAGACATAAGTTGGAGCCTTGTAATCTTGGGAAAATATCTGTGTTCCCTAAGACTCTGAAGGAATGGTCTAGGTAGATCATTAAGACCTCAGCCAACTCTTTAATTACATGATTCTAACCATGTGTCAAGTACCTGTTGGGTGTGCTTGGTAGGGTTAAGATTCTATAAGAAAATGAAACTTAATGGCTGTCATTACAACTTCAGATGTAAAGGCCTATATATCTAATACTATAACCACAAGTAAATTAGAGTATAGGAGATAACTTTGAAATATGGAGTGTATATACAGGGAAACATGATTATAGCCTGATATTTATTGAGTAGTTATTGTGCTAAGCTCTTCATGTGATCTCCGTAGCTCCATTTCACAATGGAGGAAACTTAAGGCCCAGGGAAACTTAATAGAGGCATCTGCTCAAAGTAGCTAGAGGTGGAGCTTGGACGTAAACACGGGTGGGTAACTCCAGTCATGTTCTTGACTTCTCCTCTTCCTTTAAATTTAGGGGTCCGGGTGGTTTGACTCATCCATACCAAAATCAGACACTTCTCTATGGTTAGATGTTCTTTACTGGTCCTGAGAGCCAATGGCTGTGACTAGAAATGGTCTCTCCTTAAAAGCAGCTTTTAACCGAGAGCATCAGACTTGGAAATAAGAACTGAAACAACTCTCAGGTGCCATCTGGTCCATTTGATATGTTATTATAAGACACTGGAGATAAAAGAGGTGAGGTTACTTGCCTAAGGTCACATTGCACATCTGTGACACACGTGGGCTGCTGATTTCCACTTCAGGTAATTTCTCCCACACTTACTCCTTTGGAAAGGGAGAACATTCTGGGTAAGGGGTGATTTTTAGAGGAAGGAGATGGTACTCCTCAAAATTCCCAGAGGACAAGGAGTGGTAACATTTAGAAATATGCTAGAACTCACATGTAATGAAATTAGCTTCACAAATTGAGATGTCAGTCACACTGTTTTCATCAAAGGTGGAAGAGAAAACAAAGACAAAGATCTCTCACTTGAGTAGAATCCTACCTATCCTGTCTGAGAAATATGTGCTTTCCAACACCCAGTACTTTACTCCTGTACCCTCTGACATGATTTTTCAGAAAAGGGACCATTTACGTTTATTGTACAGGCCGACTGGTTCTGATTTCTTGTACACACGACTGATTCTGTTTCCTCCTTCAGTATTCCAGTGACCGCCTCCCTCCCTCCGCTTGAGTGGCCACTCTCCCACCAGTCGGGGTCCTATGAGCTGCGGATTGAGGTGCAGCCCAAGCCACATCACCGGGCCCACTATGAGACAGAAGGCAGCCGAGGGGCTGTCAAAGCTCCAACTGGTGGCCACCCTGTCGTTCAGGTATGGACTTGAATTCTTTTCCTTTTTGTGTCCTTCATTTCTATTAAGTGATTGATTTTCGCTCAGCCACTGCCTATTATTTGTTGGGTTGTGGTATGTGTCTCGGCCTCCTACTCGTCTAACAGATGGGAAATTTGAGATGGAATTAGTAGGATCAGAAACTAGTCCAGCTACTCAGAGACCAGAGAAGAAAGTCTTCCTGAGCTGGATAAGGATAGAAATGATATTCTTAAGTTATTTCTTCTCTTCTCTTTCTAGATTGAAAAATTGCTAGAGTTTTGCAGGGGTTTGTGTGTTGACAGAAGGTTTCGGAAGCCATTATTTTGTGTTTAAATTTCAGAGGAGAGTCCACTGGGGAAAATCCATATACTCTTGTGAAGTATAGAAAAACAGGGGAAAATTAAAATTAAACATAACAGAAATACTATTAGCATTTTGACCTATTTCGTGTTGCCTTTTTTTCTGTTCGCAAACATGGCAATGTCTATTCATATACATTTAAATGTTTGATATTATAGTAGCCGGTTTTCTGATTTTTAAAATATTACACCATGAACGTTTCCTCCCGTTTTTTCTTCTTAATCATTATCTTTTACGTCTGTGGCTTTTGATTTAACCTCAGTTTTTCTTTCAGTCAAAATAAGTAGAGAAGTGTGCGTTTTTCTGCAAAATAATTCAAGTTGAAATTATCTTTCTTAGTTGTGTAATCTGTTCAACCAGGGAGTGCTGATTGGTGCCCACCAACCAACTCGATTAAGCAGAACCTTCAATACGTATAAATTTAACTTTTATTTGCATTTGCCTTAAGGTGGATGTATTCTATGATAAGAATCTGATATAGTATGCATGAGAGCCTCTAGAGAGGTTGTGAAAAAGGCAGATTCCTAAGCATCCCCTGAAACTACTCAATGAGACATTGCATAACATGAGTAGAGCTGAGACCAGCAAACAAACAAAAATCCAAAATCTCTGAAATCTCCATAGGTGCTTTGGGTGTATACACCTGGTTAAGGACTTTTGTGATAATAATAGGAACTTCCACGTCCTGGCAGTTGCTTTTTCTGGAGTTGCCATCACAGCGATTTTGCCATTTGTGTTTATTCATTGCTTCTTTTCCTTGACCGTGAGCCGCACCTTCCTTTCTCTTTGCATGTTTAGTAATTGTTGACTATATTCTAATATTGTGATGATGATATATTTACTGGACAGAGAGACTCTGGATTTTGTTATCTTCCTTTAAAGGCGATGCAGCAGCTGACTGGCCACTTTATACTTGCGTAGACTTGATTTCACATTTTGTTATGGCGGATCTGTGGCAAGTCCAAGGTGTTTCCCATGCTGCGTCAATAACGTTTTTGGGTGCTTGGTGGACGTGACTCCGCGCCGGTGGTGTGGAAGCTGTCCTCAGGCAGGGAGCTGGAGGGGACCTGGGCTCCTGTGTTTCCTTTCCCTCAGTGGCCACAGTCTTAGGCTGCCTGCTGTCCAATGCCTGAAAGTTGTTGACTTCTAGATGTTTGTCCCGATTTATAGTTGTTTACGGTGGGAGGGCTGGTCTGGTACCATTCACTCTGGCATGCATGAAAATTGTTTTCTGGGAAGGGAAGTCTTCGTGTCATTATCGGTCTAGGCTTATCTATTCTAGGAGGGGGCTTCCTGGCTCAGAGGGTGGTGTTACTCTGTGTGTTGGAGTCAAAGTGCGTCTGTGTTGTTTAGCAGTGGCAGGGAAACTCACTCATGGCACATTAGAAGAGGGGGATTGTGGGGCGCCTGGGTGGCGCAGTCGGTTAAGCGTCCGACTTCAGCCAGGTCACGATCTCGCAGTCCGGGAGTTCGAGCCCCGCGTCGGGCTCTGGGCTGATGGCTCGGAGCCTGGAGCCTGTTTCCGATTCTGTGTCTCCCTCTCTCTCTGCCCCTCCCCCGTTCATGCTCTGTCTTTCTCTGTCCCAAAAATAAATAAACGTTGAAAAAAAAAAAAAAAAAAAAAAGGAAGAGGGGGATTGTATGAGGAGGCTACGACTGCAAAGCCAGGCTAGGAGACTCAACTCAGAAAGAAGCCAGACTTGAGACCGGTCCCCAATTTACTTCTTTGTTCAGTCAACCCATTCGGCAGGTGGATTCATTCCCTCCGCAAGTGTGTGTTGAGCACCGACTTTTTGCCATATACTGTGCTCGCTACGAAAATACAGTGAAGAATAAAAAAGAAGCTATGAGCTCTTTCTTCCTGGAGCTCACGGTCTAGGAGCCAGAGTCGTCGGCTAAATCGTCACACACAAATGATAGAAGTACACACGGTGGCAAGGCGCACACAGGAAGCGAGCGTGAGGCTCTGGGCGTGTAAAACGGAGGAGCCAGTGGCAACGAGGGAAAAACACATGCTAAGATTTCCCTCGGGCTGGGGCTGAGCAGGCGGGGGGAGCGGCAGGTGCAGGTGCCTGGAGGCAGAAGGAAGTAGAGGGAATCACGTTAGAGGAGCAAAGAAGGCCAAATATAACTGGAGCATGAAGGACCAGAAGGAAGGGGAGGGAGGGAGGGAGGCAGGGGCCAGAGTGTGCAGGGCCTGGGGTAGCCAGTGGGGAGAGTTTGGCTTTATCCTGAGACGTGAAAAGCAGGAAGGAAGCGTGATCTGACTTGGGGCTTGGACGAGACCCGGCCTGATCGCCCTGTTGGAGCAGGAGCTGGGATCAGGAGAAAAGTTAGCAGGCTCTGTCCGGGGCCTCTGTCCTCCCAGGGCTGGGTGGTATCTTCATGGCCCGATCACTCAACAAACACTGGTTGAGGACTCCTGTGTACCAGGCACGGCTCTAGGCTCTGGGCTGGGGTGTGTACAAAACAGCGAGAAATTCTCAGCCTCGTGAGCTTAGGGTTGCGCCGAATGATCATAACAGTTACTGTGCAGCGTGCATTTACTGTGTATCAGACCTGTTCCAATGCCGTGTGTGTTAATTTATTTAATCCTTAAAGGAGCCCTAAAAGCAGGTCGCAGTTAGGTCAAGGAGATGTCAAGGAACTTGTTCAAGGTCAGAGCTGTCGAATGGGCCTGGGATTTGGACCCACGGGCCTGGCCGTCTCTGTGTTACAGTGTTCCTGATTTTTCACGTCTCTCTTCAGACCATCTTCCCCCGACTCCACACTCTTACCAGGCAGAGAAAGCCTGGGGGGAAAAATGCGCACACCTCCTGCCTGACGATTTTATGTGCTGTCCCCGCACCGCCTTTTTGGGGCCCGAATTGTGATTTCTCAGGGAGATTCTAATTGGCCTGGTTGGGAAGGCCCACTGGCCCAGTTGGCTTGGCCAGAGAGGTTGGACCACGGGCGGTGGGCTAAGCTCTGCTTACCCATTCGTTTAAGGCTGGGGCCGTGGAACGTTCCAGAGAAGGGAACGGGCTGGATGTGCAGTTCGAAAGACCTCTGCTGAGCCGTGTTGAAGTTCATGCCCCTCTTCTGACAGCCCCCAAGGAGCCATCCCTCTTCTCGCTCATAACTTTGAAAACCCAGTGCATGACTTCAAGGTTTGCGGCCACATTCTCTAAAGATACGAAGTGGAGTCTTTTTTTTTTTTTTTTTAATTATTTGAATAGATTGTGTTCTCTTCAAAATGCAATGTGCTAACCACTGATTTTTAGCATAGTAAGTCGGTTTTTAAAAACCTTCTTTGAAAATTGGAGAGGGGACTTGGGACAAGTGCTCTTACCCTGTAGGTAGGAATGAAAACCCCTTTCGAAATTTGGAGGGTTGCCCTTTCGTTCCCAGAAGAGCAGCGTAGCCCTGTGTTGTACTTTGCCTAGATGCTTCTGCTGGTTTCTCTCTTGATCTGTCTCTTATCTCTACATCTGTTTCTATTTCTGTACTGTACCACGGCTCCTTTCCCCCCTCCATGATTGGTCCCCACCCTTCTCTTTTTTATTTACTGCACCATAAAACTTCACTTTTTTTGCACACCTAGTGGTTTTATGCTCCTCTTTATAAGAAAATAAAATGAGTACAAGACCCCTTCACTTCTTTACATATAAAATTTTAAATCTTAAGCATATGCCATGTTTGGCGTTGTGTTTTTTTTCCCCCCCCTCTCGAATGTCACCTGGTCTTGGAAGGAAGTCTGTTCTAAACCTTAAATGCTTTCAGATCTCCTGACTCCTTCATTTGGCAGCTATTTTCTTGAGGACCTGCTGTGTGCCAGGCACTGCGCTAAGTGCTGATAATATCATGATGGGCGGGATGAATACAGTTTCTGCCCTGATGGAGCTCTGGGGGCGCTGGAGGTGCAAAGTAGGCCAGAATGGCTTGGCGTGACCGTTGCTGAGCTGTGAGTGGCTCAGGGAGGCAGATGAGGGCAATCTGGAATGGCACCTGGACTCTAGGGCAAGACATGCCGAGCGGTGGGGAAGCCCATCTGTTGGATTTACAACATAAATTTATGACTTACAACTTCCACCAAAGCAGCCATGCCAAGAGAATACTTCTATCTGCTGCAGAAGGGAGTCTTGCTGAGGATGTGACTTACCACCTGTGACCTAGAGCAGGTGACAGAGCCGGCGAAGTGAGGAATGATGCCCTTCTTCTCTCTGTTTCTTGGTCTCTCTGGGTAGTGGTGGGAGAGTGTTCCTGGCCTAAGGTACAGTGTGTGCAAAGGTCCTGAGGCAGGGAGGAACTTGGTGTGTCTGAGGAGCTAACGGAGGGCCAGTGCCACTTGAGTTTAGCTTGGGGGCTGATGGGTTGGCGGGGCCACACTGTGCAGGACTCATAAGCCAAGGTGCGGAGCTTGGGTTTTATTCCAGGGGAAGGGAGTAATGAATTTTAAGTACGGGAGGAAGGTGATGCTGATTTACTGTTTGTAGGATCCTTCCGGCTTCTTTCTCGGGTGTGGGTTAGAAGGGATAAGGAAGGGAGCAGGGCGATGAATTTGATGGGCTATGGTGGTACCAGGTGAAGACGGAGGTGCTGGGGACAAGGCAGCAGTGGGAGGGGCGGGGAGGGGAGGGATTCTACAGTGTCATCTTCAGGACTCCGTTCTGGCCTAGATGTGGGAGGCGAAGGGGCCCCTGGGTGGTGTCCTATGTCAAGTGGGAAGACTTGGGGGAGGAATCATTTTCTTAGGAGAAGATTATGAATTCAGTTCGGGGCGTAGGAAGTCGGGAGGGCTTGTGAGGTGTCTAGGTAAAGATGTCAACAGGCGGTTGGACTTGGGGGCCCAGAGCTCGGAAGCAAAGTGCTCGGCTTGCTCACCCTCAGGCCTGCGGAACGGCACAGGGCCACACGTGCCACCACTAGGGGGCCTAGCGTGGAGCCGCGTGCAAGGGTTTATTTCCCACCCCCGGATAGGACCCTGCATCTCTCCAGAAGCAATGGACTTAAGGAGGGAACCAAAGAAGAGATGGGAGAAACAGTATCACCAACTGACAAGCTGGTGGGGGCCAGGCGACGAGAAGACATGGCTGAATTGGCCAATGGCCAATGCCAGGGACCAGTAGGGAGTGGTGGGGAGTAGGGCACAGCAGAACGTGCACCTCATCTCGAGGAGGCAGCCGCTAGTCAGCCCCCGCTGGGTGTACCATGTGGGAACGTGGGTCCAGCATTGCCAGGGTTTATAGGTTCTTTTCGGGAGAAGCTCAGACTCTGAATTTTCATGGGAAGTTTCTGGTTGTTAAGTTTTGGCTGCAAAACTCAAACCTTGAGTGAGATTTGGCTCAGGGCAGATGTCCTCTGGGGCAAATGAGGCCCTGAGCTGCTTCAAGGTTTATCAAATAGACAGGGAGATAAGAGGGAGGCTATATTTGTACGATTTCTAAGAATTGTCTGGTTAGGGAAGGGGTAGTGTTCGCAGCCAGGCTCACGTTGTTTCCTTTATAAAGCTTTCAACCCCTTTGAAATCGAACAAGCTTATGGTGCTTTCTGAGGAACCAGGGAATCTCAATTCTGTGGCCTGACTTTTGACCTGCAAGGATCAGATGAGGAAGGGAACCACCTGACTCACCTTGAAAGAGCCCCGTGCCCACTGGCAGAATCGGGCTATCGTTTCCTCGTTCTGTTTCAGGGCGGGATGCCGGGGTCCTTTGGTGGACAAACCTTCCGTGCACAGGCTGCTGTGCAAAGTTGGGCCTTCCAGCATTTACACAGCTCTGCAGCTTGTGGGATCTAATCACACCCCGGTCGATAGTGGCCTGTGTAATGCCACTGCCGTGGAATCCTGTCCCGGCCTGCTTCCGGACCCTTTCGCCGTATATCTGCATGGAAGAGGACACTTTGTCGTATTCCTTATCTATCCTTGTGCTGGGGCTTTCAAAACACGCTGTTCTTCCCACTCTCTGGGACTTGTTTTCAGCTGAAAGGATGACTGGAAAGGCATCCTTTCAGTTAGAAAGTAAGCAAATGAGAGTGTTTAACCTGGGCACACATCT
Organism: Prionailurus viverrinus; assembly: GCF_022837055.1. Classification (NCBI taxonomy): domain Eukaryota; kingdom Metazoa; phylum Chordata; class Mammalia; order Carnivora; family Felidae; genus Prionailurus; species Prionailurus viverrinus. The sequence continues at coordinate 10,603,846 of NC_062563.1, forward strand.
CCAAAGACCATTCTTGCAAACAGATGTTCAGACATATGGGGAAAACATGGGTGGTTCCTTTAGGAGAAAGCCCTTACTGATGCAGAAACCCGATCTCTGTTTCACGAGGGGGAACCCCGACCAGCTTCGAGCTCCGCGGGGTGGGGAGCAGAGGCCAGGGGCGCACCTGTTCAGGTTACCCCTCCCCTCGCCTCCATCCGGAGGAGGCCAGCCAGGTCTCCAAGCTTTCATCTGTTGCGAGGCTGTGCTTTTCATCCTGTTGGATTTTAGCCTTTAGACTCTCCACGACTCACTTTGAATTATGTCTCAGAAAGGGCAGAAAGAAGCCAGGTGGAGTTTTCTCCTTACGGGGCAAAGCTGCCGTCGTCACAGTGAGCAGTCTCCTTTGGCAAGGGGCTGTGCACGTGGGCTTCTAGGCAGATAATCCAATTTTGTGCTTGGTGAGCCCCCCCCCCCCCCCGTCCCCTCCCCCCACTTTTAAGATAAGAAACAGGAAGCTGGTCTTACAGATGCTAATTTGTCTAGAAGCTACTGTGTTTGGTCCTCCCGGAGGGTTCAGTCTGGCCTTCCTGGAGAGGGAAAGGAAAGCCAGGTGGCTCGAGCTTCTGAGACCCTAGAGGTTCCTTTACTCATTCATCCGTTTGTTTGAAATATTTACCAAGCACCTTCCATGCGCTAGGCACCGTTCCAGGCGCTGGGAATGTGGCTGTGAACAAAACAGACAGAAATTCCTGCCCCCGTGGAGCTGACGTTCTGGCTGCGGGGAGATAAACAATAAATCTACTAAGTAGGAAAGTTAAATAGTATGTTGGAAGGTGATAAGTACCATGGGAAAATGACCAGGCCAAGGGGAATTGGGGTATTGGGAGGGGTCAGATCGGCCTTCCTGAGAAGGTGGCATCCGAGCAAAGGAGGAGAGAAAGGAGGAAAAGGCAGGTGCAGGGGGCTGGGGGGTGAGTGCTCCCGGCTGAGGGGCCATCTGGGCCCAGCGTGCATGGGCTGGGGACGCAGAGGACTTTCATTCTGGGTGAGGTGGGAGCTGGGAGGGACGGGGTGTGACTTTGGTTTTCTGGGCATCTCTGTGGCTGCTGTGTGGGTGAGAACTGATGACGGGCCTGTGGAAGAAGTGGGAGGAGGGGATGGGTGCTGCCTCGGTCCAGGTGAGAAGGGAGTGTGGCTGGGCCAGGGTTCGGGGCGGAGGGCACCAGAAGAGGTTGGATTCTGGGTGTATCTTGAAAGCCGGGCTAACTGGTTTATTTGAGAGATTGGCTGTGGTCGGGAGGCATGGGTGTGGTTGTAGTCTTGGGAAAGGCCTGAGTCCCCAGGGCTGAGCCACCCTGCCCGTCCCCACGGAGACTTCGCCTCCCTTCAGAGGGAAGACGGCCTGACCCAGCCTTGTGAAGAGGGGGATGGGCAGGGTGGGGACGCTGACGCCAGCTTTTAGAGGGGCCACCCTTACCAGCTTCTCTTTGGCCCTGCTAGCCTCTCGACGGTAACACTGGCCATTAATTAAAAAACCCTGAAGAGCGCGGAGCAAACCCAGTGCGTCTGTGGAGCAGATGTGGCCTCCTGTGTGCGACCTCGAGTGGGCAGGGAGGCTTTGTGGAGGACCAGAGACCGGAGCTGGCCTCCAGGGCTGAGCCGGGCGGAGGCGAGTGAGTGTCTAGGGCAGGGCGGTGTCCCGGTGTGGGTGATGAGCAGGTGTGAGGCTGGATCATACCGGGCTCGCAGAGTCCACATCAGAAGGTAAACTGTCACAAGTCAGTGAGACCTGGCCCCCAGAGGTAGGGAGAAAACAGACAGCTTCCAGAATCTTGGAGACACAGTCGTTCCAAAGAGAGTGATTAAGTCGGAGGCTTGCCCTATGTCTGGCAACCAGTGGGAACATATAGAGTAAACTTGATTTGTCCCACAGACGACTTTTTGGGTCCCTCCTACAGGCCGGGCACTAGATGTAACAACGAGAGCTACACTTATAGAGCACTTACTGTATACTTTCCTTAGAGTGACCTACTTAATCTTTGTAGTTACGGCTCTCGGTTTACAGACAAGGGAACTGGGACACAGGTTAAACAACCTGCCTGATGTCACCCAGCTGGTGAGCAGTGGCATTGATCTGGACAGAGGAGGCCCGAAGCCGGAGCCTCCATTTAACCACCTGCCTCTCGGAAGAAGAAAAAGCAGGTGGCTTAGAGCAAGGCAGTCCTAGCGTTCATTGGCTTTGGGACTCCGGGTAACTGGCTGGGTGGCATTTTCTTCCGTTGTAAAGGGGTGAAGACCTGTGTCTTTCAGACTGTTTGGCTGCGTTCTGAGTCGTTAGGATGCTCAACAGTAGCGTCCAGCGTGATCCTTGGCACAGAGCGGGCATTTGATCTGTTCTTTGGTTGAGTAACGTAGCGATTGGATCTGGGATCTTCTGAGCTGTGCTGGCCGAAGATTAGATGCTGGTGCCTGTTCAGGCTTTCTCTGGCTGAGTTGGCCGAATCTGAGACTCATCTAGGGTGCTGTGAGCCCTCTGAGGGTCGTTTATTGCTACGTTGTTCGTTACATGTACGATCTTCATCCTTGCAAACACAGACTGAGGTGGGGCTGTAATTCCCATAGTACAGGTGGATAGGGAGACACAGGAGAAGTTGACCGACATCATTCGGCTAAAGGCAACTAATGTGTTGCCCTGACCTTGGCTTTTAGCTTCTGGGTTCGAATCTTTCCACTTACCTATTCATTCATCCGTCACCTGCTCCCAGCTGGCCCTGCACGACGCCCCAGCTCAGAGCACTGCAGCTGGGGTTAATGCCAGGATAAAATGGGACGGGGCTGAGCAAAGGCTCCTCATAGCAGCTCTGAGCGGCCGGTGCCCGGCTGGGTGTGACTGGAGCCCCGGGCCCAGTGTTCCGCATCCAGGTCCCACCCTTGTCCCCACCTTCTCTCCCGCGGGACCCCAAGCGAGGCAAAAATTTTCTCTGGCCCTGTGAGAAAGGACGTATCTGCTGGAGGTGGATTTTTGAGCACCTCTCGGCTCCAACGTGCCAGGAGAGAGAGGGGGAGGTGATGGCTTCTCACCAGGGCCTTCTTCCCTCTGTGACAGCAGCAAAGCTATTCTCCAGATCCTGGGAGATAGTGGGGGAGGTTAAAGTCGCTTGTTCTGAGCCTCCGGGAAGACTGTGTGCTGACTGCCCATGAGCATGTCTGTTTATTGAGCACTTACTGTGTGACAGGCACGTCACATGGACTGGCTTAGGCAGGACTGCTGTCCTTGCTCTCTGCATGGAGAAACAGGCTCAGAGGCATTGAGTGCCTTCTCCAAGGAGCACATGGTCACTAGTGACCTTGACTGAGCTTTCCCTGTGTGCCTATTGCAGCAGGTCGTGGTGCTATTGTTAACCTCATTTACAGATGAGGAAACTGAGGTTCAAGGTCACACAGCTCATCAGAAGGGATAATAGCCATGCCTACCTCCTAGTGTCTTTGCAAAGAGTAAATGACTTACTGCAGGGAAGTGCGTGGAACAGGGCCCAGCACGCCGCAGGTGCTCAGCGTGTGCTCCTTGTTACTGTTTCCGATTATTGTCGATTTTCTCTGCACTGTCCTGTTAGGATAGCAAAGGGGGCATTGATTCTTCCGTGGAAGTTTTGATTTCATGCCACGGTTCTGGAGCCAGGATGGACACGGGTTCAATGCCGATGGCACGGGTGACATCGGTACCCATCGTGTGCCCATCGCGCTCCATGCGCGGTCAGAGGACTTGCTCACGGGCCTGGGGTCTGGATAAGGTGGACCAGAATTTAAAAGCACATCTGTTGAGCTTCTTGGCCAAACCATTTCCCCTGTTCTATGTCATCCTCAGGCCTACATTAGGTTTGAAAAGGTGTGTGTGGGGGGGCACCCCACTCCTGCCCTCCTTACGCGGTCCAGTCTGTATCAGGTTATTGGGATGACCCCAGGGGGAGAATAGCACCTATCAAGATCTGCGTTAGACCGCGAATTACTTTCCATCTGTAAGTGGGTATAATGCTATCATTGTTTCTAGGTAGTACTTGGAGGCACAGCGAGGTTGAGTAACTTGCCTGAGGTCACATAGGAAGTGAGCGAGGTGCAGACTGAATCTAGGTGGTCTGGCTCCAAAGGAAAAATAGGAACCTTTAATGGCCTTGGGATAATTTACCAGGTCGTTCCTTGGGGGCTCTTGTTGTTACTTAAGTATTTTGAAAAATTCAGGAGATAAATCCAGTTTGGTTGAGCATCCAGGCAGATTTTTGGCTCCTGCCTTCCATCGTGTCTCGAGGCCCACCTGGCTTTTTCCCTCCTGTTCACTGCAGCCAACAGCCCCCCCCCCGCCCCCGCCCCAGGTGCGGAGAAACAGCTGGCTTGTGTGTGGGTGGTGCTGTCTCCTGGGGTGTGGACTTCAGTGGACACACCCCACGTGTCCTGATGGAAGGGCCTGGAAGCCCAGAGGCCTGCAGGTTACATTCCCTGCATGGCCCCTTAAGGCGTTTGAATTTAACTCTCGATTCCAAGAAAGGCATTTCTGCTGATTTAAAAGGATCCCTACCCCATTACTTCATTTTTATGGATGGCGTAGCCTGCACTTGGGACTTGAGATGTTAGCATCTCTGGGGAGTAGGGGGCTGGGGCCAGCCCCCTACGGCAAACCTGAACGATCAAACCTGTGTCAGCTGGCCGTGGGACCTACCTGTTGGCTCTTCAGCCTGGATTCTTCTCACCGCACCAGTGGTGTGGTTGTGAAGGATAATCGGACCGCCTGAAGCCTCAGTTTCCCCAGTGGCAAGCTGGACAAAATGTTGCTTAGAGGATTTCTGTGGGAGGATTTCTCTAAGACGATCAGCACAGTGCTAGGTGTAGACTTCCCTGGTTTCTCTTCTGAATTAAGTTTGAAGGCAGGAGATGCATTCAAATTAAGTTTGAAGGCAGGAGATGGTTTCTCTTCTGAATTAAGTTTGAAGGCAGGAGATGCATTTCCGTGCGCTTCCCCGGAAAACGTAGGTTTCTGTGAAGGGACTCCCACCTCCCAAGTGTCCTGAGTTGGCATTTCCTATGAAACCGATTCTAATGAGTATCATTTTGAAACGTGCGTCAGGTGAACGTCAAGCAGTGGCTTTCCCTGTCCCCAGGCTTGCATCGCATACATGGGCCGTGTAACACCTCTGTGCACGCGGATCCTTTCTCCCTCCATCGGAAAATGATACGTTGAAGAGAAAAGCAAGGGGAGCCGCCCATGGTTTAAAAGCAGCCAGAAAAGTGTTGAATAGGATCATGAGTGTTTTTCGGTTTATCTCTTAATGACTTAACAAACAGGGGCGCCTGGGTGGCTCAGTCGGTGAAGCGGCCGACTTCAGCTCGGGTCATGATCTCGCGGTTCGTGAGTTCGAGCCCCATGTCGGGCTCTGTGCTGACGGCTCGGAGCCTGGAGCCTGCTTCGGATTCTGTGTCTCCCTCTCTCTCTGCCCCTCCCCCATTCATGCTCTGTCTCTCTGTGTCTCTCAAAAATGAATAAATGTTAAATTAAAAACAAAAAACACATAGTGATCGGGCCCCCGCCACATGGCCAGCACTGTGCAAGGTGCTCCCACCGTTTGGTCCACGGGCCGGCAGCGCAGACATCCCCTGGGAGCTTTGCTAACGGTGCAGAATTTCAGGGTCCCCCACACTTGCTGAGTCAGAATCTGCCTTTTTACAAGATCCCCAGGGGATTCGTGTGCATATTGGAGTCCAAACGAAGCACATTCTTCCAGGATCGGAATTGTCAAACTAAGCCAGCCAAAACCGGCCTGGCACTGCTTTCTAAATAAAGTTTTATTGGAAGATAGCCACGCCCCTTTATTTACATGGTTTATTTACCCTCGAGGGCAGAGTGGAGTCCCTGCCACGGAGACCATATGGCCTACAAAGCCTAAAATGTTTACTGCTTAGCCTTTACAGAAGATGTTTGCTGCTCGGAATCGGGGTCGGAGCAGTGAACAGAACAGAAACTCCAGCTGTGTGGGAGCTGATGTTCTGCTGGAGGTAGACATACAGCAAACCAAAAATTCGCCGATCGGTCAGATAGTCAAAACGCAATAAGGGGGCACCTGGGTGGCTCCATCAGTTGGGCGTCCGACTTCGGCTCGGGTCATGTTCTCGCGGTTCGTGGTTCGAGCCCCGTGTCGGGCTCTGTGCTGACAGCTCAGAGCCTGGAGCCCGCTTCGGGTTCTGTGTCTCCCTCTCTCTGGCCCTCCCCCACTCATGCTCTGTCTCTCTGTCTCTCTGTCTCTCTCTCAAAAATAAAATTAAAAAAAACATTCAAAAATTAAAAAAAAAAAGGAGTAAGAAAACTGGGTCAGGAGAGGGGTGGAAGATGATCCTGAACGGGCAAGGGTGCTATTTAGAAAAGAACTTTTTGAAGGGTTGCACTTAAACTTTTTGAAGAGTGCAGTGAGAGAGTAAGTGTGTTGGCTGTCTCGGGGGAAAGTGTTGTAGGAGAGGGAACAGCCAGTACAAAGGCTCCAAGGCAAGAGTTTTCTTGGTGTCCACCCTGTGCCTCAGGACGGAGGCGGGAGCTAGCCAGGTCTGATTTAGAAGTGAAGTGTCGACAGTGAACGCGGGTTTGGGTTTTCAGTTTCCACATGACCTTTGCTATGGCATTTTAGTGCCTTTTTGGAAATGTAGACAGAGGTCCCCGTCTCCCAGCACGGGGAAGGCTTCTGTATGTCCCTGGGTACGGTTGCACACGCTGTGCACTGCAAAGGGCACTGCATGGCAGGAGGGCACTTTTCACATTTGCGTATTTATGAAGACAGTGTCCTGACACATGCCTGCTAAGGGTGCAGAGGAGGAGGTGTCTCTTGCTGAGCAGCATAAAAGTGCCAGACAACCTAGCAGTGGCCCTCGTGGTATAATTCTTAAAAAGAGAAAAAAAAAATCTGAGCGTCAATGTCTTTAGGTTACAGACGCTCATCATCGGTGCCTGCGCTGGTTGCTCAGCTCCCTTACGTTCCCTGCAGGGCCCCTGAAGGCATCTGAATTTAACTCTTAACTAGCACTTCTACTGGTTTAAAAGACATCCCTGCCCCATGGATGTCTTGGAAGCAATGGAAACCCCATTGCTTGCTTTTCCCCACCGTCTATCGGGCCAGACCGCCTGGGACGGCAGGTGGGGAGTCTTGTCCTTTTCCACCTTGGCCTGTGTGCGCTGTGCGACTTCAGCTCACACACTTCTCCTCTCTGAGCTGTGGGAGCCTTGGCTCTGCAAAGAGGGGGTAGTGCTCTGTAAGCTTCCTCCCACCTCTGCGTTCACAGGAGCCTGTGACTCACATTATTAGCAGGTACCACCTGAGCCGAAATGCCTGCATTTAGTTTTGTTGCCTTTGAGGTGGGAGCTCCAACCTCTCTTCAACCTGGCCTGCCTTGACTTGCACGGTTTCCTAGCTCCCAAGTTGACTCATTCCGGGACTTGAAACTGGGGTTTTTTTTTGTTTTGTTTTCTTAGAATTTGGGGATGAGTGAGCTAGAAGGAGACTTAGAAATCATCGAGTTGAGTGGCTGGTATCTCTGATTCATGTGTCATTTCACTGAGGGCTTTAGCTACCATTTTGTTGAGGGCTTTGGTTACCATTTAACTGAGGGCTTCTGACGTGTCAGGCCTTTTGCCAAGCTAACGCTGTGTCATTCAGTCGCACACTGAGTACTTGAGCTAGGTACCATCACGATTGGTTTGCAGATGACCAGCTGGAGGCTCAGAGGGGTGGTCAGAATTATGAAGATTACACAGTGACTGAGGCAGAGCCACCACTCAGACTGTTACAAGCAGAGGTTAGGAATATATTATTTATTGAGCATGTACAATATGCTAGACATTGTCTGAGCACCAGCTGGCATCACCCATTGTAACCTTACCAATTAAGTCCTGTTCTTTTACAAGGGAGAAAACTGAGCCCCAAAGAAATCTGTGACTTACCCAGGATAAGGCTTACGCCGGTAGTAAGAGGAACCATTTCAGATTTCTGGTCTCTTTCTCCTTCTCATGCCCTTCTCTTTGCTGTGCGAACTCTTAGTGCATCCTGTTTACCTGTTGGCATCTGTGCCTTTGGTGGCCACTGGCTTAACCATTTCTTACCACCTTCTCTCTGCTCCCTGGGGCCAAGCCATCGTCATCCGTTGTCTGGGTGACACCTAGGGTTTCCCCACTGGTTTCCCTGCCTCCACTGGTGCCCTTTGTCCTGTCTGCTCCCCACACAACAGCCAGAGGCATCCGTCTGAAATGCAAATCAGTCCACACCCCTCTGTTCTGGATCCTGTGCCTCCCCATCTCAGTAAACACCAACTCCTTGCCATGGATTGCAAGGCCCTGTGTCACCTGGTCCCTGCCCCTCTCTGTGCTCTTCCTCACTCACTCCACCCCTGCCTTCCTGGCCTTTTGCTATTCCTCAAACACTCCGAGAGGGTTCCTGCCTCAGGGCCTTTACATGTGCTATTCCCCCTCTCCTGGATAGCCACCTGACTCTCTTCTAGACTTCACTCAGGTCTCACTTCAATTGTCACCTCCTCAAAGAAGCTCTCCCTGATTGCTCTGTCAAAATAGCTACCTCTTCCCCTGCCACCCTCTTTCCCTGTACTTGTGATGTTTTTATTCCTAGCCTGACGCATTCTTCCTTTCTTCTTTCCTTCCTCCCTCCCTCCCTCCCACCCATCTATCCATCATTTCCCCCCACCCCTCATCACTGCTCCGGCCCCAACCCCAAGCGCATTGCCTGTCACACGGCAGGCGCTCAGTCTGCTGTACGAACCACTGTTCCTTTGAGGCATCGGCGAGCCCCACTTTGCCTGGGCCCCTCAGACAAGCGGGGAGTTCGGGTGATGGATGTGCTGACACAGGCAGTTCCTCGGTGGCTTTCCTGTGCTAAAGGAAGTGCAGGAAGGAAATGACAATAATTAAGGAGAACCAATTCAGTGCCCGGGGACGAGCCCAGGCTTCCTCTGCCCCTCGTCTCTTTGCCCAACGTGACTTTGGGCTCGCCTGAGGCAAACAGAAGCGTGACTTGATGGAATAGGCATAAGTTAGTTTTATAATGATTAAGAAGAAGAAAAAAAAACCCCTTATTTTTCACTTTCCTTTTTTAATCAGTAAGTATGCTGTGGGTGTTCCCTGTGGTTTTTCAGTCAAAGAGAGGATTGTTGTTGAGCTCCGAGTTCCCCTGGGGCTTCAGCTGTGTGTGTGTGTGTCTAACTTTAACTTTGAACTAGTGCTTTTAGGGCTCTGCTCGGACGGGGGTCCCGAGGTCCGTCTCGGAACAAGGCAACAAGCTTGGTGATTGTGCCCAGATCTCGCCCCATCCTTGTTCTGTTCCGGTTATAGCCCCTCGCAGCCCCGTCCGGCCCCACGGGCGGAGGGGAGGGGACCACGTGGTGGAAGGCAGGGGGCTGCAGAAACCGGCCCCCGAGGGGGGGTCCTTTGCGTGGGGACAACACAAGTGGCTCGTGTGCAGTTGTGACACGGAGGGCGGTTTAGCGCTCAGTCGGGGTCTCTAGCAAGTGCCGCCAGGGGGGGAGAAACGATGCGGAAAAGGGTTGCGCGAACACGGGATCGTATTCGGCCCACACCGTGTCCGCAAAGCAGCGCGTGGCGCTTACCTGGGGATGCGGTGATCTTGCCCGCCCGCACCCCCCTCTGTGCCCCTGCTCTCACACGCTCTTTCTTTCTGTGTTTATTTTCCTGTGCGTGTTTTTTCCTGGCCAGGGGAGCCGGAGCACTGACTCCTTGACTTTAGACCCCGGGTCGTCGGGGATGTCAGGCGCCTTGCGGCCCTCTCCTCGGCCAGCGGTGCGCCTCGGAAAGCGCGTGGCCGGGTGGGAGGTGGGCTTCGGGAAGCTCTGACTTGCGGGGGACCTGGGCGTGTGAGTCCTCCCTCGTGGGCAGCCCCAAGCTCCACCGTGGGCACTGGGGAGGGAATTCGTCTCCCTCCCCCGTCCCCACGTTGAATCACTGAGAGGCTGCGTTCTGTCTGAGCTGAACGTTAGGGTCCCGCTCGAATCCCTGTAAGAAAGGAGGCTTCGGGGCTAGCTGGGATTCTCGCCCCACGGAGTTGGGTCGGGCCTTATTTTGCCCATTGCCCATCTGGAGGTCACTGCTAACAGCCCGATGCCCGTGGAGTGGCCGGGTGTCCATTGAGGGCCCCCGCTGGCCTGCGTTCCACGTGTGGGGGACTCGGGGGCGGGCACACCCGGTACAGGATGTGGCCGGCCTCTCGAAAGCCGTCGGTCCCCGTTACCAGAGGGCTTCGGAGTTTGGGCGGCCCAGGCCTCGCTCATCCTTAAGGAGCTAGAGTGAGCTTTTCCTTTTTACCACAGACTTCATTTCCCTTTCCTTCGAAAAATTCTTCTTGGCAGAACTGTGGCTTCTCCGCCTCTGAGCTCCCTGCCGCAGGAGGCGAGCACATCTCCCTTGCTGGGGAACGAGCCGGTGGGGGCCACATTCCCGCCCCACAAACCTCGCAGGTCCCGAATCCCGGGACCTGGACGGAGTCCCGGGAGAGACTCTTGGCCCGGATCGGTTGCTGACGATGGAATGAAAAGCTACCGACAGCGGTAGCAAAGGGAGAGGGTGTGGGGTCGTTAAATAAAGGGCAGGGGGAGCCGCCGGCCTCTCAGGAGTGAAGCGCAAATGAATCGCTGATGTGCGCTGCGTTCCCACTGGACGGTAAAGGGAGCATTTTTTTTTTTTTTAATTTTTTTTTTCAACGTTTATTTATTTTTGGGACAGAGAGAGACAGAGCATGAACGGGGGAGGGGCAGAGAGAGAGGGAGACACAGAATCGGAAACAGGCTCCAGGCTCTGAGCCATCAGCCCAGAGCCCGACGCGGGGCTCGAACTCCTGGACCGCGAGATCGTGACCTGGCTGAAGTCGGATGCTTAACCGACTGCGCCACCCAGGCGCCCCAAAGGGAGCATTTTTAAGCAAAGAGGAAATAGAAGGAGGGCGTGTAACAGAAGAGCCACGGGCCGGGGAAGTGTCTGGATTTGCCTCTGATTCCCAGCTGTACCCTTCCTGAGCTGGGTGCCTGAGGCCGCTCACTCAGCCTCTCTGAGCTAACGTAGGAAGCGCTGTCCCTGAGGCAGGGCTCAGCGGGGAGGTGGGCAGGGCGGGCCCCGACCTTCCTGTGACCCTCCTTCGGATAAATCAGCTAATGATGCCGTGGAGCTGCCTTAGAGAAAGGTCTGAAATGAAAGACGATGACGGCGATGGTGATGATGGTAACTGCTGATATTTATTGAGCACTTACTGAGTGCCTGGCACTGTTCTCAGCTCTTTGCGTGTGTTATATCATTGACTGCTCACCGCAGCCACCGGAGGGGTATCTACGATTAGGGGCCAGTGCCGGAAAGCCCCGATGAAGGTTAGCTCTCAGAGGCCGATGGGGCCCGAGGAAGCTGGTGGTCACAGCCCCCAGGTCTGGGTTGGGCTCTTTGCTAGTGTTTTCTACCCATCCCGGTGGGAGAGCGTCATGCCTGGGGCCTCGGTGCCGATGTTGGCACGGAAGGTGGGGGGAAGCACGCGTGGACTGACCGCGCCCGGTCCCCTGTGCCAGCACAGCCGGCCCGTCCTGTGGGGACGGCCAGGTTGCTGCTGCTTCAGAGCCACCTGAGGTGGGGAGCTGGCCGGTGTCCAGGGCCTGGCGAGTGAGAATCAGGCTTGGGGCTGAAAGATGCCGGCACACTGAGTGGCTCTCTCCCTCGAGAGGGCGGCGGGCTCACCGCGTCCGTCTGAGACGTTCACCCAGGAGAGGCGAGCAGGGTCACCTCTGAGACCAAAACGATTTCTCTGGTCTGTCGTTGATGTCACGTCCTTCAAATGTGACGCACCACGGAGTCCCCTTCTGTGTCTGCAACAGCCCCGCGAGGGCGTGATGAGAAGGAGAGCAGCGGAGATGATGGATGACGTCTGCCGAGCACCTGCTGTGTGCCGCCCCTGTTCTGAGACCCCGTTCGTCCTCCCGAGTCTGGGAAGTAGATCAGAGGGACACCGTTTCTCTTTCACCCGTGTGGAAGCATTTTCGGGGGCGGGGGGTGATCCGAGTGACTTTCCCGAGGTCAGCAGCCCGCAAGATCGGGGCTCCGACTTGGGCTGGGGTCCGCCAACTCCCAAGCCCCGGTTCTACTGCTCTGAAACCTCTTCTTCGGGCTTCCTGGTGGCAAAACCAGGCCCTGGGTGGCTTTGGTGGCTGGGCAGATGCCACGTGGCTCACCGGAGGCCCAGGCTCGGAGGCACATTGTCGCATCCCCAGGCCGTGAGCCCCAGCGCCCTGCCGCGATTCCGTGAGCCCGCGGACACCCGGATGACCCGGGACGCAGGGCGACATGAAAGGAACACGCTTGGCCTTGATGGGGCCCAGCCCCCGGCTCGCTGGAGGCAGTTGAAAGGAAAGCTCCCGATAAGGAGACACTTTATCATGCCTCTTGACAGGCTGTTCTTCCTCCCCTCTGTGGCCCCAGCCTTAAACCCCTTCCAAGTCCCTGGCGTGGAGCCTCGGCCACCCCGTGCTCTGGTGGGGCCGCGAGCGGGTGGGAGTGGGCCCGGGGGGGGGGGGGGGGGGGAATGGATGCCAACCCTTTGAAACCACCCAGAGGGCCCCACGTGGCTCTTATCTTGGCCCGTGGTCCTTTCTGGGCCGGAAAAGGGAAGCACAGAGAGGAAAGCCTTTCTCCTGTGGCTTTTGTGTTTGGTTCGCATTAATCGAGGCGGGCCCGGGACTTTTGTTGTCTGTTTTCCCACTTTTCAGCGCCAGGATGATGGATGACTCTCGGGGGCTGGCAGGCCACACGCCATGCCACGCTCACGCATGCTCACGGCCGGCGGATGTTCAGTCTGCCGTGCGGCTCCCGGACCAGGCGAGTGCTGTGCCAAGTCTGAGCGGGGTCCTCCGGCCCCCCAGGGCTGCCCCGGGGAGCGCGGCCGTGCCAGGGAGTGGAGGGCTGTGAATTTATTCACTCCGGGGCCCTGGCAGCCGGTGGCCTTGTCTAGACAGGAAGATGTGTGTGATCGGATTCGAAGACGGGGCTGTGTAGTTCCTGCTGCGGTGAGCAGCAGCCTGGAGCCCTGGGGCTGGGGGCGGGGAGGGGTGGGGGGAGCCCAGGCTGGTGGAGGCAGGGGTGTTTGTGCCCCCACAGGAGGCACAGAGGCCAGGAAGGGCAGAAGTGATACAAGGATGGGCCATGGAGAGAGGGGACCGGACCAGGACAGGAGTGGGGAGCGGGGCTGGGGGCGTGTGTGCGCCTGCTCTCAGAGGGAACAGAGTGACAAATGGGTGTGCGAGTTGTCCAGTGGGTATTCCCACGCACAGATGTGCATAGAGATGTCCCCACCCGCGGGGCTGTGCCCAAGCCGGTTTGTACTGGTTCACGGGAGCCGATGGTTAAGTTTTCAGGAATTCTCCCACGTTTTACTATATAATCTGTGCCCCCGTAGCCACAGGGTGGGAAGAGCGTCTAATGCTGTGCTCCTGGACGGCTCTTCCCAGCTCCGTGTTCCCTGACGTCATGCCCGTGGCTTGAAATCAGCCACGGTGGGAGCATTTCCACCCTGGAAATTAGCGAGCACTACAAATCCAGCCCTTTGCCTCGGAGAACCGGTTGTCACACACGTACCAGCCCCCTGCTGTATAGCCCGCAGGCACACACACACACAGAATGAGGAAGACAGACGGACACACGGGCCGGCAGCTGCTTGAACAGATGCCGCTTTTGTTTCAGGAGAATGCATCAAACTTTTATACATGGGGTGATTTTTTTTTTTTTTTTCTTTTTGTCTGTTCCCTTCTCTGCATGCAGGACCCTTCTAGCATCCAGGCAGGGCAATGGTGTGTTTTCCTCTTGCAGTGAAGTCTAGAGCAGGACTTCTTGGCCCCCTGAGCAGAGGTTTGCTGAGCCTCTCCTGTGTCTGGGCACCGAACCCAGGTAGTTTTTGTAACTCGTCCCTTGCCCCCCATCACCCAGGCTGGGTTGTGTTTTTCCCTAGCCCCTTCTGTGATCTACTCTGTATGTCAGTCCGTATCCTGCAAACTGGGGTTCCCTGGGAGATGAATTCTTAATCGGCATTTTAGAAAGCACTTCTGTAACTATTTTTTTGGCCCCTTTGTTTTGTCGTGCGTTTATGTGCACCTTTGATTTCTGACTGGTGATCCTGGTTTCCTGTTTATGGTGGTGACATAAAGATCGTCCATACATTTCTATAAGTAAAAATAGGAGTTAATTTTAATTCTTTTTTTTAACGTTTATTTTTGAGAGAGAGAAAGGGAGACAGAGTGCGAGCAGGGGAGGGCCAGAGAGAGGGAGTCACAGATTCCCAAGCTGACTCTAGGCTCCTTAGCTGTCAGCACAGAGCCTGACGTGGGTTCGAACTCACGAACTGCGAGATCGTGACGTGAGCCGAAGTCGGATGCTTCACCGACCGAGTCACCCAGGCTCCCCGGAAGTTAATTTTAAAGAGAAAGGTTCAGTAACCAAGAGTGCAGTAAAAGCTCAGGAACATGGTTGGAGAATGGCTGAGGTTTGGGGAGCACTGTTGTGGCCCCTGTTGTGTGCTGTCCCCTGCCTCCCAAAGTAATAGGCACAGAATATCAGTGAGTGGTCAAGAGAATGGGCCTTGGAGCTAGACCTGCCAAGGGTGGAACCCTGGCTTCTCCTTGCCTGGCTGTGTGACCTTAAGCAAATTGCCTACCCTCTCTGTGTCTCACTTCCCCGTATGAAATCGCAGCACCTGCCTCACGAGGTCGGCCTGAGGATTGGATGCGTTGGTAGATGCCAGCACTTAGAACAATGCCCAACATTTAGCAAGCACTCAAGACGTTATGAGCTGCTGCTGTCTTTGCAGTTGGCATTATTACGATTAATTATAGCGTTCTCCTGTGATACCAATTTTCCTTAGCATGGCTTTTTTTTTTTTTTTTGGTGGGGGGCGGGTGGAATAGACAGTGTTCAACAAATATTTGTTGACTTGACTTGAATTTTAGATTTTTAGAAAGCTGCCAGGCCTGGCACCTTTCGACCAGGAAAAAGCAATTGGGAAACCAGACAGAAAGTAAGCAGCAATTTTATTTCTAGCAAAAGCCCCATCGTTACTCCTGTGTGCGTCAGACAGCTGTCTGTTCCCCCATGCCACCACCCCCCTCCCGGGAATACCTTTCTAGACGCTCGCTCAGATTGTGCACGGGAGGGCGGGGAGCCTCCTGGATTGACTTGGGTGTCGTCACCCGATCTATTTCTGAGCGGTTGGATTGCTTGACTTTTTGTTTAGGGCAGTTTCTTTCAGATTCGCTTTCAGCACTGGCTCTTCAGAGAAATCATTTTTGGGGGGGGGGGGGGAAGACGCCTATACATCAGACATGTGCTCTGATCTGTGGATCTGCTGTTTGCACCTTGAGTTTTTGGTTTTGTTTTTTTTTTTTTTTAATTGCGGTTCACCTAACACGGTTGTCTTCTTTCCACTGAGGTACAGTCAAGGGGAACATGGAGGCATGGAGAAAATTCCATTATGGTGGCAGGAGGATGGGCCTCTCAGTTAGGCCTAGAGCTGTATCTAATAGAAATCCAAAATCACAGTTCCTTAAACACTCAAACATTGATTCTCTTATGTGCAAAGTCTAGAGATGAATGATTCAGAGCGCTAGGAAGCCATCAGGAATCCAGGCTCCTTCTCTCTTCCTGTTCCACTCAAGGTTGCCTCGTGGTCCAAAATGATTGCGGGAGCTGCCACCATCGCATCCATGTTCTGAGCAGAGAAATCCCAAGGAGGAAAGAAGACAGGGCAAAAGGGGCCCGCTCCCCAGTTGGGTTAGCTTCCTCCTGGGAACCTGTTTGCAAGTTCTCACCACACTTCTGTTTGCATCTCATCGACTCAACCCCAGTAATGTAGCCACATTGATCTGCACAGGGGGCTGGGAAGTAGAAACTCTTAGCCAGGCTCATTGTCACCGGAGACAATTGGGATCCTGTTACTGAGGAAGGGAAAATGAGTAACGGATAGAGGGCATCTGTTGACCTTGAAGAAGAAAGATACTGTAACACCATTTTTATCATACAAGCTTAACGTTTGGAGAGATGGGGTACTTCGTTTCTTACCTGATTGTCTATTGCTTGTGGTCTCAGGAGGTGAATGTTCAAGCTGGAGACGTGGCAGGGCTTTGGGAGAGGTCCATACAGGATGCCACCAGAGAGGAGGGCAGGAAGGGTCTCCTGTGATG
Organism: Prionailurus viverrinus; assembly: GCF_022837055.1. NCBI lineage: Eukaryota > Metazoa > Chordata > Mammalia > Carnivora > Felidae > Prionailurus > Prionailurus viverrinus. The sequence goes on from NC_062563.1 coordinate 10,620,079, forward strand.
GCGGATGGTCCCTGGGGACATTTGAGATTCTCTCTTGAGGACCCGTGTGCCAAAGTCAAAACCCCCAGCCCTCCCTCCCGCTAGTCCTATCGTTTTCAGTGCTGAGTTGCCGGCATCTAGAACTGTGTGAGGCACATCGGAGGCACTTTGTCTATAGTCCGTAAAAGAATAAGGGAACCTGAGCCTTTTTTGCCTCATCTATAAAACCCGGATGAGGGCCTGCCTCCTTCTGGCCTTTATACATGGAGCATGTCCTAAGGAGCCATGGGGACAGCAGGAGCCATAGTCCTTTATAAAAGTCAGTGCTCAAAATTCTGGGCAAGGTGCAGCTCTTACTTTTTAAAAAGTTCTTTTTTCTTGTAACTAAGGTAATATATGCTCATCGTGCAATGTTTAGAGTATACAGATTACTCATTAATTATTAGGTACCTACTGCATGCCAGGCTCTGAGTCCAGGTGAAACATGAGGTGTTCATTCCATTGAGGAAACAGACATTGAACAGGTTAAACAATCAATAGGATTGTTTCAGGTTGTATTATTTATTTATTTGTTGGTTTATTCTTTAAATGTTTATTTTATTTTGAGAGAGAGAGAGAGAGAGAGAGAGAGAGAGACAGAGCATGAGTGGGGGAGGGGCAGAGAGAGAGGGAGACCCAGAATCCGAAGCAGGCTCCAGGCTCTGAGCTGTCAGCACAGAGCCCGACGCGGGGCTCGAACTCACGGAGTGTGAGATCATGACCTGAGCTGAAGTCGGACGCTTAACCGACTGAGCCACCCAGGCGCCCCTGTGATAAAGAGTTTTAAAGAGAAAAAGTAGGTATTGGGAGAGAATGCCTGGGGAGGAGGTTTACTTTATGTTGGGGTAGTCAGGGGATTCCTCTCCAGGGATGGATTCATTTAAGTTGATTTTTGAATGACAATAAGGAACCAGGCACTTGAGAATCAGTGAACATTCCAGACAGAGGGAACAGCAAGTGCAAAGGCCCTGAGGCAGGAGAGCTCAGATATTTGAATGATGAAGAGGCCTGTATGGCTGCCTGCAGTGACCGAGGGAAGGAACCGTAGGAGATAAAGCTGGACAGAGAAGAAAGAATCTGATCATGCAGGACCTTTGCAGGGCATGGAATTTGAATTTAATTTTTTATGCACTGGGAAGCCATTGGTGGGTTTCAAGAAGAAGAATGATGTTACCTGATTTACAGAGATCTCTCTGGCTGCTTGTAGAGGCTATTTGGAATGGGGTGGGGCTGAGAGAGAAGCAGGGAGATAATCAAGGGGGTGGGTGCAGTGGTCTAGACCAGAGGTGGCGGCCGTGGGACCCCGGGGAGGCACAGGAGCAGGTGAGAAGTGACGGGCTGGCAGTTCGGCCAGTTTGATGGGCAAGGGGTGGGATTTCAGTACAGGATTCCTGCAGAAAAAGCGTAATTGAAGAGCGGTTCTCACGGGGGTGATTTTTGTCTCCCAGGGGATATTTGACGGTGTCCAGAGACGTTTCTGATCCTCACGGCTGGGTTGCAAGGGTGGGGGGTGGGGGGAAGCAGGTTACTGGCATCTAGTGGAGAGGCCAGAGATGCTGTTGAACATCCTACGATGCGCAGGGCGGCCCCTGCAACAGGTAATGAGTGATCCGGCCCCCAGATCAATAGTCGCCTTTGGTCAGTCCGCCAAGGCTGAGAAATCCTGACTCGCTTGTTGTTGTTGTTGTTGTTGTTGTTGTTGTTGTTGTTTAACGTTTATTTATTTTTGAGACAGAGAGAGACAGAGCATGAACGGGGGAGGGGCAGAGAGAGAGGGAGACACAGAATCGGAAACAGGCTCCAGGCTCCGAGCCATCAGCCCAGAGCCCGACGCGGGGCTCGAACTCACGGACCGTGAGATCGTGACCTGAGCCGAAGTCGGACGCCCAGCCGACTGAGCCACCCAGGCGCCCCTCGTTGTTGTTTTTTAAACCCCGTATCTTAAATAAATGATGGGGGACCCTGATAATCCCAAATGTTCCCATCTATCCAGAGAGGTCCCTGTGCTGAGCGGTAATTGTTCGGTAGGACACAGCTCTCCGCTTGACGGCCTTTCCCCGAGAGGCCCTCTGCTCAGTGAAGGAATGAATGAATGAGTGAGTGAGTGAGTGAGTGAGCGCGGGAGCCGCCTTCATAAAGAGGTGAGTCAGAGCGGATCGGCCCCCAGTCTTCCATCATGTTACGAAAGCCAGGCCCCGTGCGGCCGCACACAAGAACGGGCTCCTTGTTCCTGTATGATGTGAGTTGTTCATCTGCCAGCGCGCCCCGCCTCTCCCCAGGTCACCGGCCGCGGCCGGCTTCCCGCCGTCTCGCCGTGCGCAGGGCCCAAGAGCTGTGCGGGGGCCCTCCAAAAACCCACCCTTTGAAATGAAAGAAACTGGATCTTAAAATCCCAAAATAGAGTACGGAAAGGTACACCTCACGTCTGCCTTCCCCTTTTCCCCCTCGTGGCAAAAGTGACTCAGAGCTCTTGGTCTGGATCCAGAGAGACCTGCGCGGCCCTGGGGCTGGGGGCGGGGGTGTGATTGTGTTGGGGACGGTTCTCACCTTTTCGAGGGCCCTCTTGCATTTCTGGAGTCCGCCTTCCCCCACCCCGCCATCCCGGGGAGCTTGCTCAGCTTTTGGCTGCCGTGAAAAAGGAGGGGCCGGAGTGTATGTTTCGCCCAGATGTCCCTGTCTTTGGTGGAACGTTTATGTAAAGCTGAACCGCGGTTTCTTGGCGGAGTTTTTATCAGCGTTCTCGTGGGGCTGCCGTCAGGGCAGGCAAGGTAGAATTCTTGCCCCAGCGTCCTTGGGGTGTCTGCATGCTGCCGGGTCGGGTACCACTAGATCGGTGGGTGCACGGACGGGCCGAGAGCTGCCTTGGGTCCCCAGCTGCCCCCCTGCGGGGCACTCGGTCCTCTCCCCCTTCCCCGCTTCTCCCAGAGCCCAGGCCCCTGGCAGACAGTATATCTCCTATTCCTCAATATCAGGTCAGAGCCTGGAATGAGACTCCGGGAGAAACGTTTTTGAAGTGTGCTGTCCCTTCTTGTGGGGTCTTCGGGTGAACACGCAGGCGGGCTGGGGGGGCATCGCCCGGGCCTCGCTTTTCCCTCACCGTCTCCACGAGGCTGCCAAGTCACTGCACTTGCGACTCTGTCGCTGCCTGGAGAAGAGATTGTCAACTTCATTTTTCCAGCCCGGGTTTGTCTCTTCTCTGACTTCCAATGGACTTGGCTTCGTATAATATGTCTCTTTCACGGTGAGACACATTCCTGCAGACTGGCTCAAATGGTAGTGAGTTTAGGCGGACTCCACATGTGGGGATTCTCTTCCAGACATGAATAAGCCTCCTCTTTCAGGGTCACTGGAGGATGAATCACTCGGCAATATGTTGAGCCACATAGGAGCCTGAGAATCAATCTGTTCATTTATTTACTCAGCAAATATTTATTGAATGTCTACTACATGCCAGGTAGTGCTCAAGGTGCTGGGCCACAGTAATGAACAAATTTTCATTCTAGCGGCAGCAGGAGGTGGGGGGGCAGACAATAAGCACAAGCCTGAGGGGACACTTAGCACCATCAAGAAGGAAATCAACAGGAAGCTATAATGGGGGCAACAGTCGGGTGAGGGTGGGGGTTCTACTCCAGCCAGGCCGCTCAGAGAAGGCCTTGAATTTAGGCTAAGGTCTGATGAATTGGGAAGAACCGGCCACGGGCAGACGTGGGGGGAGGGTGTTCGAGGCTGAGGGAACAGCCAGTGCAAAGGCCCTGAGGTAGGAGCAAACTCAGCCTGTTGAAGGACCGTCACGGAGGTCCAGGTGGCTGGACCAAAGTTGGGGTGCTGAAGCTGGTGACGTGGGCAAAGACCAGATCATACAGGGTTTTGTAGGCGGGGATGAGGCGCTTGGATTTTAGTCTAAACATACCTGAGGATCGTTACGTTTTAGGGCGGAGGGACCACCTTCAAGATGATCTCTTCCAAGAACCGAAACTAGAGAAGAGGAATTTGCCAAAAGTCACCCAGCCATTGGTGGGAGAATATTAATAAAAGCTGATATATATTGAATGCTCGCTGCATGCTTTGGACGTAACTCACTCAATCCTTCCAACAGCCCGGTGAGGTGCATCACGTCCTTAGTCCCATTTACGGATGAAGAAACTGAGGCCCGGAGAGCTCCCTAACTTCCCTTCCATGACCGAGGGAGTGCCAGGGCCAGGATGTAACCCCAGACAGTCTGGCTCCAGGGCTTACAGCCCTGTGTCACAGTGACCCCACTCGAGGAACAGCACAGAAAGACGACCTGAAAAGCACTCGTTTGGCTTAAAACAAAAACAAAAAACAAAACAAAACAAAAACACCAAAAAACCCCCAAACGCTGACTCAAAGAAGGCTTGCATGTTTTAATCCAGGACTTCCAGACTCCTCTCTTGTATGACTCAGTCACTCCTTGGCCAGAGAGAGAGGTGGTCTGGATGGGGGGGTGCAGATGGGGAGCCACAGCTGAGCTGACATTTCTGTCGGGTTGGACCAGAGGCTGGGGGTTCAGGGCGGAGGGGGGCGAGTGAGACCCGAGAAGGGAAAGCTGGTGTCTGTAGCCCCTGACGAGGGGAGGGGGCTTTGTGTCTTTGTTCGAAGACTAGGGGTGGGAGGTGAGGAGGGGAGAGGAGAAGAGGGTGTGGCTCTGGGTCCGGAATCCCGCTTGCTAATGTACCTCGCCTCTGATCTCTCCATGGCTTCCTCGGGGTTCCCGGTGTGGACATGGTAATTGGAGACAAATTTAGCGTGTTTCGGGCCATCAGGCCTCTCTTCAGGCAGCGTGCTTGCTGTGCGGTAGATAGGTCTGTTTTTAATTTCCAGTGATGCGAGAAATACAGAATGACTTGCTTCTTAATTTAGAATCCTGAGAGGCACTGTCTTGTTTTGTTTTCGAGCCTGTGCCACATGTCTAATTCTCCCTCTCTGGGCTCACCATGTGATTCCACAACGTGGCCCCGTCCGTGGGTGTCCGCGGTGTGCCGGGCACAGAAGGTCTCCTGTCTGGCTGGGGGCGCCCCAGCTTGGGTCGGAAAGAGAGACGTGGGGCTCCTTTTTCATCACACGCTGGAGATGCTGTCCCCTCTGTTTGGGACGGGGCGGTCCAGGTACCGGTGGTCCGACCAGCTGAGCCCTCCCCGCGCTGAGCAGGACGCAGCGGTCGCTCCGGGCTAGGGAGGTGATTTGAGCTGGAGCGGAGGCGGTGTGGACAGCAGAGCATCTTGGTCAGGGGGATGGGGATGGTCTGGAGAAGTTGCAGCCATTCAACCCCCTCCCGTGGGGCTTATCCGTCGAGCAACAGCATGGCATCATCGTAGGCGCTATAGGTGGCTCAGTGAACAAGACAGGTTGCTGATGATGTAGTTGGAGGAGGCAGAAAACAAATAAATACACCGTGCGAGGTCAGTTAGCGGTAAGTGGCTGACGTAACGTAAAGCGGTGTGGGTGAACGAAGAGTGTGAAGGGGGTGGGCCATCGGGATGAGGAGAGGCTTGAACGAAGTGAGGTGCGGGCCCTGTGGGTCTGGGGGAAGAACCTTCCAGACAAAAGCCACAATAAGTGTTGCGACCCTGAGGCAGGAGGGCTCGTTGGAACACAGCAAGGCCAGTGTGGCTGGAGCGGAGGGAATAAGGAGGGTGGGCTGGGGATGGTGAAGACGGGACCAGATCATCCAGGATCTTCTGAGTCCCGGGAGAGACATCGGCTTGTTGATCTGAGTAAGACGTTTGCTGTCGGCGGGGAGCCGGGGAACAGGATCTCTAACTTAAGATTTTAAAGATCGTTCTGGCTGGTGTGTGGAGATGACACGGGGGGAGGGGGAGGGGAGGGAGGGCGGGGATGGATGGAAGCAGGAAGGAGGCTACTGCACCAGTCCAGGCAGGAGACCGGGGAGCGGTGGTGATAGGGCTGGTGAGAAGCAGTTAGATTTCGGGTGGATTTTGAGCGTTGAGTCACCAAGACTTGTTACTCGCCTGGATGTGGTGTGTGGTTCGCTTCTCTCTTGGTTTGTAGGCCCCATACCCCGAACCCCAAGGGAACCTGCTGGTGCTTGGGCCTTCCTCTTCCTTCGCTGAAGGGTCCCACCTTGGACTCCTACCCCCGAGGTTCCCGTGGGTGGGTCCTGGGTCTTTACTTGGCATGCAGGACGGGATGGGGCGTGCCTCTGTGCCTTGACGGCTTCAGGGTTTCTTCCTTGTGGCCTTTAAAAGAAAGGTCAAGATTCACAAAGAGAAAAGTGGAGGGGGGGTCTTCTTTCTTTGAAAGAATGTTTTGGCCTTATTTAAAAAAAATTTTTTTTAACGTTTATTCGTTTTTGAGAGAGAGACAGAGGGTGAGCAGGGCGGGGCAGAGAGAGAGGGGGACACAGAATCCGAAGCGGGCTCCATCCAGGCTCTGAGCTGTCAGCACGGAGCCCGATGCGGGGCTCGAACTCACGGACTGCGAGATCATGACCTGGGCCAAAGTCAGACGCCCCAACTGACTGAGCCATCCAGGTGCCCTGGCCTTATTTTTTTTACATTATACACTCCGAAGATAATTTTTCTGTTGAGTCGTAATCATTGTAATAGGTTCAGGGGAGCTACAACCACGGGCTCCTGGGACAATAGAACTTCTCCCTGGGAATGATCAAAATCCAGTGGACATTTTAAAAAATAGCGTCTGATTCTATTTTATTTTAAATTTTATTTTGGATACACACACACACACACAGAGTCCCCACCCTCACACCTTCATAACAGAAATGATGGTACATTTTGGAGATGATTTTATATCTGGATGTGAAGCGCTTCCTTAGAGTTGCCCAGGTTGTGCACTGTACAATGCCAACGGATGCCCTTCATAGTCACTGTCGTGCCGGTTCCTAGGATACTCATTCTTCACGGTAACAGCCTTATACTGCGTAACATATTACTACCAACCTAACCAGCCCTCTTTTGATTGGGCCCAGTCTTTTGCTATTTTAAAGAGTGCTGCGTTGAATAACCCTGTCCTTTGTTTTTTTCTGCACATCTGCCAGGGTATCCTCCGGCCAGCCCACTCACTAGCAGTAGAATTACATCTTTAATTTTGGAAGATAACCGCAAAATCGTCTGCCACGGATTTGTCGGCACCCCATTTCTGCGGGCTCTGTTCTTAGGTTTATGTATTTCAAGCAGGGTCACCACCTGGGCGGCGCCCTTGTTCTGTCTGTGGTGTCAGGGCACGTAGAGCAGATGAAGGAGGCCAGACCCGGATCCGAATCCCTGCTCTGCTGCCCGCGTGCCGGGGAGGGGGCTGCTCACGCCTCTGAGTTTAGCTTCCTCGTCTGTAAAAGGGCAGCTGCATAGTTCATGGAACTTTACAGGGACAGAAGCGGGGAGACAAGCAGCGATTGATGGGGCAACGAATTCTATCCGGTACTGGTGGCAAACGCAGCAAAGGAGGTGGTTGCTGAGGGGCCCCGCCCCACCTGGGGAGCAAGGAAAGACTTCTGTGGGAGTTAAGATTGGAGCCACACTCTGCAGTGTGACCAGGAGTTAACTAGGACAGAGGTGGGGGTGGGGGGAGATCGTGCCCGACGATCAGACGCAGGGAAGATCCTGTAAGGGGCCGGGGCGCACGGCGGGGAGGGGCCGGGCCACGCGCGGCATCGCGGCCAGTGGGAGCGGGAGAGACTGATGGCCAACTGAAGCGTCTAAAAGGTCATCCTGGCCGCAGGACGGTGGGCGATGGTGGGTGGGGACTGGAGGGGAAGGTGGGCGTTGGGACGAGGGAGGAGGCGATGGAGGGAGAGAGTGCACTTTAGGCAATGGAATTGACAGGACTTTGAGGTGGAGCCTGTATGAGGGAGAGGGATTAGGATTTAGGGCCAGGATTAGAAACCCGGGAATTAGCATTTCTAGCGAAGTTAATGTGTGCTCCCTAGATGGGTACAGAGGGCTTGTTGGGTTGCCTGAGGCGAGAGCAAAACCATGGTCTGGTTTGCCTGGTGTGTGTGTGTGTGTGTGTGTGTGTGTAGGTCTGGGGGGGGGGTCTGTGTCTGGGGGAGGGGGTTGGGGGGCAGGCAAGTTCCACACTCTTCGCATCCCAAAATAAAGGCGGAATTTGGGATGCGTGCACATCTGTAAAGATCTTCTCCCCACATGCCTGTGGCAGAGTTGGGAATCGCAAGAAAACACCCTTAGGCGCTTTTCTCTTCTTTCAGAGTGAAGTCTTTGAGGACGGTACCAATTTCCTAATATTCCAAATTCAACAACAAAAAAAGCTACTTAACATTGTTAAAGTTTGATTTTGGTAAAATTCAAAACAGTTTCTTTGGCCGGTTGCCATGTTGAAAATCAGTCCCACGTTTTGAACGCGGCGGCAGTTGTCCATCTGAGAGTGTTTAAAAAGCTCTGAGCGGAGTCGATAGAAAAAATCGTTTTCAAGGAAATGTCCTCTCCGAGCGCTCGCTGCGGCGTTCATAGCAGGGGAGAGTTAGAGCGAGCTCACTGCCCAGCTGGGGGGGGGTGGGGGGTGGGGGTGGGGAGGTCAAAGCTGTGGCCTGGAATAGGACAGAAACGCCAGGGCGAGGCAGGTGGGGCGGGGGTGGGGGCAGAGTTTAAGGCCGCACTCTCTCCCGGGCGCCTGCCTCGCATTTAGACAGTCCTCAGAACCAGGCCTTCCTTAAATCACGTGACCCTGTGCCCAGGCACCTGACCCGGTCGTGCTAGTCTGAGCCCTGGATACCGTGCGGCCCTTTGAGATCGCCTCATTAGACAAGATTCAGTGACGAGTGACGAGGGGACATGGTCACCCTGTATTGTTAAGTGGAAATAGCATGTAAGATAGAACCCCAGATATGTGGGCCTAGAGGAAACGTCTGGAAGGAATACATTAAAAGGCTTACTTATTTTGAGGGAGTATTTCCTTTATAACTTACGCAGTTTTCGTATGGTCTGTTTCTCCGACCATGAATGAGCTGTCACTCACTTTTCCTTTGTCTTGTTGTAAGGTTAATATCAACAAAGATCGGTGCCCTTTTATCTGTGCACCGGGGCAGTTAAACTGCTGTTGGGAGCGGGAAGAACTTGAATTGGGGGGGGGTGGGGGTGGGAGGCAGGGTCTGATGAGCCCTCCCTGTGAACATGTGCGCCTCTGAGGAGTGGAAACTGATGTTCCCCTCTGGGTCCTTTTTGCTGAGCTGGGGGGGTGCCCCAGCCTGTCTTGAAATGCCTCCTCCGGGTTCCGGGAGAGTTGGCCTTTTTCTGAGTTAAGAGGCAGGTATGACACAGAGGAAGCCGATAAGGCCACATCCCTGGGGTTCCACCCGGTGGCTCTGGGGCTGTAGGGTTTTGAGGAGGTCCCTCAATCCCGCCGAGCCTCAGCTTTCTCGTCCAAAAAAGGAGGAACCCTGCTTTCCTGCTGTGCAGATTCCACCAGCTATGCCACTCCCTACCCGCGTCTCAAACCTCACGATGTGCCCTAGAGACATCCCTTCTTCCTGGAACCCTGTCAGCCGCCTGGGAAATGACAAGAAGCAGAACTTTCGCTCTCCCCTCGGCTGCAGGAAACGGAGCCTCTTGTGCTTTGGAGACCGGCTGACCTTGAGCTTCTAGGTTGCAGCAGGTGTCTGCTAAGGCCGGAAGGTGATTTCTGCTTGCCCGGGCCCCTGGGAAGACCTTACCTTTGGAGAAGCCTGGAAAGAGGCCTCGTGACCGAAGTCTCCCTAAAATGGGGACCACAGGGTGCAGGGGGCCTTAGGGGCCGATCATGCCATCCCAAGACACGAAGCGCTCTTGGCGAGACCCAAATCGCTCAGTTTTTTGGAGAAGCAAGTAAATGGCTACGCGCCCTTCTTACCAAACCTCCAGATTGCTGGCAGGACTGTCCCGAATGAGCACGCGGGGCCCTGGGCACCTGCTGGTCCTTCTCGGGGAGGGGAGGGTGGAGGTCCGAGGGTGGAGGGGAAGCGTTCTTCTCATTTCATGCGAGGTGGCGAGCTTTCTTCCCTGGGCCCTGCCTCCTTCCAGCTCCCACGTCAGAGGGGCTGTTAGCCCGCAGAGAAGACTGGAATTAATGCCCGGGTTTACCACCCACAAGCATGTTTCGGGTTGTTTTCCACTTTACCGGGCTTTCGCAGACAACCTTTACCTTTCCATTCAGTTCTGTAGTACCACCTTTGTGTTCTGAGTCATCCTCCTCGGGTGACCAGGAAGATTCTCGGTTCACGGGCACCCTACAGAAGTCATCTTACTTTGTCTCTGAAAGAGCCCTGGGGAGTGGGAGGTGGTGTCCCTGTTTGACGGGAGCATTTGAAACTCAGAGGGGCGGAGCCACTGCTCCAAAGTCACACAGCTTTTCAGAAACCGAGGCAGGATTGAAATTCAGCTGTGACTGGCCGAGGGTGAAATCCTTTCTTCTTTCTCCCGAGTCCAGAGCCCTCTCCGGTGTCACCTGGGAGAGGGGGCCTCTCAGTGAGGTGGGCGCCCATCTGTTTGCACCGCAGTAGCTGGTCCGACCCAACCAGGGGGAGCTCTGGAATGCAGAGACGTCCTTCTTGAAGGAGTGGGTTTCTTCCTCCACAAAGGAGAAACATTGTTTGTGCTGAATTTTCTGATGCCCTTCTTTCTCCCCTTCCATCCCCCTCTTGCTCCCCCAACACCCTTGATCTCACAGTTGAGCCCTTACTTGTGTTTCCTGACGTGCATTTCTGCCCTGTAGTCCTAGACCCCAGAGCAGCTGTAGACCCAGGTGGCAAGGACACGGAGCATGTGTCGGTTAAGGGGGCGGCCTGAGAGCCTGGAATCCACATCCTAACCCCGTCCTATGCTAGCTGTGTTAACTGGGACAGATCGCTGGTCTTGCACAAGCCTCGGTGGGTCCAGCCTACACAGAGCTGCGACGCACGTAAATCATCGAGCTCGGTGCTGGGCTTGTGGGAAGTATGCACTGAGCTGATGCGTCGTTGTTGACGGTGACCACGAATCCAGTATGTTTACTGATCACGCTGAACACGGTAAACAAAGTTCCTGCTACCAAGATGCATGGACCTCGTGTTTCGGTGGGGGAGAGAGATACTAAGCAAACAACTAACAAAACAAGAAAACCTCAGGTGGTAATGAAGTCATTGTGCCAGTGGTGTGGTAGTGAACCTTGAACATCCAATTCTCTGGGGGAAAAAAGAAAAAAGAGCCTCGATTTGTAGCATTTGCCAGTTTTGGGGGTATCGGTATCCCTACTGTGGGGGACTTCAAGTGACCAAAGTGGCACCCACTGACTCTTAAAATTCCTAAAAATTTAACAAGTGGGTCTCGTAAGGCCCCCAGACCTGGCTCCAGCCTTGGGTGTAAGTGCATAATGTGGTTCGGGAAGGATCTGAAGAGCTCTGAAGATGAACTGTACCAGCAGAAGGGTGTTCTAGGCAGAGGAGGGCTGTGCAAAAGCCCTGAGGTTGGAGAGAGCTGGGTGTGCTCCAGGAGCAGAAGGTGGTTGGTTTTGGCAGGACTCAGTGGGGTGGAGGGAGAAGTGACAGGTTGGGCCGGCGGAAGCCTCATAGACCACGTTTGGATTTTATTCTAAGGCCACAGGAAGTCTTTGGAGAGTTGTAAGCGGGGGAGTGTCTGTGTCTGATTTGCACATTTTTTTTTTTTTTTTTTAAAGGCTCTTGGGCTATTCTGTGAAAGGCCAGCAAGAGACCAGTTAGGGGAAGTGGTTATCATCCCAGGGAGACGCATGGATGCTGGGACTGGTGTGGCTGGATTCAGGTAGAACTGTAGGGATGTGGCACAATTTTTTAAAAGTATATTTACTTTTATTTATTTTGAGAGACAGAGAGAGAGAGAGAGAGAGAGCACGCACATGCACAAGAGGGGCAGAGAGAGGATGAGAGAGAGAATCCCAAGCAGGTTTCACACTGCCAGCGCAGAGCCCTATGCAGGGCTGGAACTCACGAACCCGTGAGATCATGACCTGAGCCGAAACCAAGAGTTGGACGCTGAACCGACTGAGCCAGCCAGGTGCCCCCAGGGGTGGGACAGGTTTTATCTTCAGGGCTGTTTACCATGAAAACACCCAGGCTGCTGCAATTTCTGTTCTGTCCTGGGGAGGAGGAAGGGACTGAGACCATCAAGGCTCACTCTCTGTCCTACCTACTTTCCTTCTCCACCCTGCAGGATGCTGTGTTTACCGCCTCCTGATCAATCCAGGAGAGGAGGTGAGGAAATCTGTTTATCTTGGGTCCAAATGTAAAGCAAAACCAACAAAAACAAATCTCTTCTCAACTCGGACCTCCTTCCTTTGATTTGTGCAGAACAGGACCCTGTTCTGCAGTTGGCATGGGGGAGAAAGACGAGAGGTTCTGACTTGGATTTCCATCTTTGCCCTTGGGCAACTCTTGGGTGTGTATGACACACGGAAATGCTGTGGGTGTCGGCCTGGCGGCTTATGAAAAAAGATGTCACCTGGCTCTGCTCCACTCCCAGCCTGTCCCTGTATGGTTTTTAGAAGGACACGAGAGGACTCCCGTCTTTCCGGAACCGTGCCGTCCAGTAGGACTTTTCTTGACGACGGACGTGTTCTGTATCTGTGCCGTCCATCGCCGTGGCCACTAGCCATCTGTGGCCACCGAGCACTGGAAATGGGGCCAGCATGACTGAGAAACTGAATTTTCCATTTTATTTAATTTTTGTATTTATTGTGTTGGACACCGTAATTCTGGACCATATGTCGTCCTCCATTGCCTTGGAGACTTTGTTTTTTGGCAGTTGATTGGAGGTCCTAGTTGTTTTTTTTTTTTTTTAATTATTTTAAGTTTATTTATGTTAAGAGAGAGACAGAGTGAGCTGGGAAGGGACAGAGCGAGAGAAGGAGAGAGAATCCCAATCTGACAGCACAGAGCCCGACGCGGGGCTCGAACCCGTGAACCATGAGCTCGTGACCTGAGCCAAAGTTGGACGCTTAACCAACTGAGCCACTCAGGCACCCCTAGCCTGGACAATTTATATTACTCAGAAGCCTATTGCTGTAATTAATTGTTTATATTTCATTTGTTTTAGTAAACATTTTTGAGCATGACTCCTGACCGCACGATTTTTTTTCTAGGGTACGTAGTGAGAAATGGAATTACCAGGTCATAGGGCATATGTGGTTTTAATTTTTAATTGAAATAGTTATACCAGGTTATGTTCCCGTCAGCTGCGTGAGAGAGTGCCTGTGTGCCGTCTGTAAAACACGTGATTGTATCAAATACCAACATGCATGCCATTCTAATGGGCAAAAAAATGGTATCCCAAGGTAATTTGCACTTTGCCGTTTACAAGTCAAATCGAACGTCTTGTCCAAGCTAATGACCATTTGTTTTTCGGTGAGTTGCCTGTTCAAATTTCTTGCTCATTTTTCTGTTGGATAGTTTTGTCAATTCATTCAGCAAATGCGTACTGGAATACCTGCCATGTGCCAAGCCTTATTCTGGGTGCTAGGGATGTTGTGGCCAGTAAAATAAACAGACACACCTGCCCTCAGAGAGGTGATAGTCCAGTTGTGGGAGAAGGACCTAAGCAAAAGGAATTGAGGAGCTATGTAATAATGTTAGATGGGATAAAAAGAAGGAAAAGCAGATAGAGAAGAAGGAAGGAGATAGTCCTACCCACTGGGGGTAAGACTCGGTTTTAAACAGGATGGCCAGGAATCTTGTCCTTTACTTATTCATTTGTAGGCATTCTTTATGTATTCTGTGTACTAATCCTTTGCCCGTTCTGTGTCGCACACATTTTCCTCCAGTCTTCAATTTTCTTTTGACTCAGATGATGGCACTTTAGCCTTGCTCTTTATCGTTTTTTTAATTAAAAAAAAATCTAACTTGTCGGTTAGAATATATTCATGTAAAAAGCATACGTTTTTTTCTTCTGATCTTCCCAAGCAACCCGTGTCAAGAGCTCTGGTTTATCTTTCCTGATTATTTTTTTGTCCTCACCACCATGTGACACTCTCCCCACCACCCTGCAGGCAGCTGAGCACTGGCAGTTTCCGGCTGTTTCTCCGTAAATACAGTTCTGATCTCCTACCTTCTCACGGTCGCAAAGGCTCCATTTCGGAGAGGATCTCCGTAATTCATTGTTTGAGCAGCCCTCCTGGCGGGACGCCAGGGTTCCTCCTGGTTCTCCTTTCCTCCAGGTGGTGGGGCAGTCCTGCACTCCTTCTGCGGCCCGGGAGCTTCTCAGATTTTTGAGGGACTGTACCCACCAGCACCCTGCATGCTAGAGGTGTGTCATATTTTGATTTTGTGTTCTCCCCCCCAGCTCCACGGCTACATGGAAAACAAGCCCCTCGGGCTTCAGATCTTCATTGGGACAGCCGACGAGCGGATCCTTAAGCCCCACGCCTTCTATCAGGTGCACCGCATCACGGGAAAAACCGTCACCACCACCAGCTACGAGAAGATCGTAGGCAACACCAAAGTCCTGGAGATCCCTCTGGAGCCAAAGAACAACATGAGGGCGACGTAAGGGCTTGGGGGCCGAGGGTGGTGGGTCTTGATGGGGAAGTGGCGGGGGGGGGGGGCCCAGGGGCAGGGATTTGGTGGCGGGGACTCTCTGGAGTTGAGTCGGTGGCAGGAGTCGTGGATGGTGGTTCCCACTCTGCGATGGGCCCATAGAGATTTGTTTGAAAAGTCTCTATTTCAAAAGCTTTATGTCTAAATACTTTTCTTGTGTGCTGGGAGAAAGACTACCTATGCGTCTTTGGATTAGGTTCCTTGGGATGAGGCTAAGTTGATTTATGTGTCAGAATGTATCCGGCCTAAAGAAAATTTTTAAAGACGCAGATAGGTTGACACTCACAAAGGAATAGGCGTGTAGCTCAAATTTGGGAAACGTTGCACCCGTGCACTGGAGTTAAAAAAAAAAAAAATCTCTTTATTAGAAAATAACCTTAACTTCCAAACGGTGAGAATTTTACAGAGGACCCTGTCTGCCGTTCGCTCAGCTTTGCCGACTGTGAACGTTTTCCACGTTTGTTTTATCACTTCCTTTGCTCCTCGGTTTTTCCTGAACTGTTAGACACGGTGACTCTTTACATAGTTGAGCGTGAATTTCCTCAGGACCAGAACGCCTAGGTTCTTTGGTGACCACAGTACCTTTGTCAAATTAAAGATGTTTAACGCCGATCTACCCCTCTTACCTATCGAAGAGTCTCCAATCAGTTTTGCCAGTCGCATACTTGAGTTTGTCAGACGCTTTTGAGAGTAGAGAAACTGGCATGAAAAGGTTCCCTAGGGAGGTACTTTCCACCGGGGAATTTCTCCAGTGACTTTGTGAGTGTTTGACCCCCATCTGGGCAGTCCGTTCCTGGCTGGAATCCTGATCGGCGGATTGTAATCCGCTCTCCCCGCCCCCGCCCACCTCCCCGTCTGTGGCTGGTGGTGGAACCGTTTCGCTTAACTGACTTAGGTGCTTTTGTGGGTGATCTTGCCTGTTCACCGAGATGGTCAGTTCTAAGTGGGGTTCTCGACCTCCTCGCAGCATTGACTGTGCGGGGATCCTGAAGCTGAGGAATGCGGACATCGAGCTGCGGAAAGGCGAGACGGACATCGGCAGGAAGAACACGCGGGTGCGGCTGGTTTTCCGGGTGCACATTCCAGAGGCCGGCGGGAGGATCATCTCCCTGCAGACTGCATCCAACCCCATCGAATGCTGTAAGTTGGGCGCTGGGCAGCGTCGGCCTTCACCGCGTATACCGAACGTGACCTTCCGCCCCGGGCAAGGTGCTCAGCAAGAATGCGCAGGACCCGCAGGGGTCGACAGGGGGCCCGAGATGACCAGAGGGCCCAGACCCGGAGCCCTTTGAACGACTTCTCCCCGCTCTCGTTTGCTTGTGGAAGGTTTTGTGGCCTCAGAGGAAATGAAAAAATAATACAGCTAACGAGTAGCCTCCGGCTTTGTTTAGAGGATTCGAAAACGTACAGATGTTTTGGTCGTAAAAAAGGTAGATGCAGTTGGAGTGAGTTTACGGTACCCAGTGTCCTCTTTTCCTTTCCCTTAGCCTCTCAGTGGCTCTCGCTGGCCGAGCGGTGACTCTGCTGGTCAAGATGCTGAACGCCCAGCAGTCAGTAGCTCCTTGAATATTACGGAGGTTCTAGGCCACAGCTGATGCCTGTTTCACAGAAGAGGAGGGGGAGAGATGAGGGGTTGGCCACCCCGGGCCAGCAGGGCTGGGATTGGGACAGGAGCTTTGGCACGCATGACCGTGCCCCGCCCCGCCCCCCCCCCCCCCCCCCCAGCCCCTGCCGTCACCCTCGGCCCATCTGTGCCTATCCACTGAGAATCTGCCCACTGCGCCCAAACCAAAATGCAGAGGAACTTCAGAATCTCGTGTGCAGTGGCCGAGATCTGCCGTGTGGAAGGGCTCTGAGCAGAAACGCGGCTCAGTTCTCATCGGGCTTTGAAAGGAGAAGGCGCTTTGGGCTCATTCACGGGTACTTGAAGCAAGTCGCATGATTGGTTTTTGCAGTTAGACCTGGCAGCGCTTCTCGTCGGCTCAGTGTTTGCGAGTTTAGAAATCATGCGTCCAAGCACAGAGAAGAAAACAGTGAACGTTGTTGCAGAAACAAAAGCCGTTTCTGTTATTTCTGTGTTCTTCGAAGAGTAGTTTTTATGGTGTTCCGATCACGTTCCGTATGCAATTACGTTTCGGGCTTCTGTTTCCTTTTTACTGGGCACTTTACCCTAACTGTGTGCCACAAAACTCAGTTGCCTAGAGAGGCCGGGAGGTCACACGGGTAAGTGGAGATGCAGCCAGCAGAGAGTGGTGGGGACCAGGGACCAGGAAGGCACATTCCCCACCTGAATGGGCCTGCCTTCTCCAACTCCAGCCGGCATTTCCATGTGGGCATGGAGACTCGGAGGTGGCCGGATCCTCTGGCTTTTTAAGATAAACCCCCAATGTCCTGATTTTTAAAAAGCAGCAACAAATCCAAAATACTGTGTGGATTAGAGAAAATCTTCATGTGGCTTTGATTAATCAGAGGGAGTCTTAATCAGACACTAATGAGTAAAGGAAAAGCATGAATATCTTAGGCAGAAAGGGTTGGGGAAGACTGGCCCTCAGGATTTCATTTATTGATTAAAATTTTTTTTTCACGTTTATTTATTTTTGAGAGAGAGAGAGAGAGAGAGAGAACGCGCAGAGGAGGGGCAGAGAGAGAGGGGGACCCAGAATCTGAAGCAGGCTCCAGACTCTGAGCTGGCAACACGGAGCCCGATGTGGGGATTGAATTCACGAGCTGTGAGATCCTGACCTGAGCCAAAGTCGGACGGTGAACCGACTGAGCCACCCAGGCGCCCCTGGCCCTCGGGGTTAAAAGCCAGTGAGGAGAGACTGTGGGCCCTCTTGGGGGGAGAAGCCAGAACTTGGTCTTGGTCGGTCTTTGGAAAAAAGATGAAGGGGCCCTAGGATTTCCTCCAGCCGCGGGAGTCACGGTGTGGATCGGGCCGCACACGGTGCTGAGTCTCTGCTCTGACGTTAGAAGAGAAAGACCCAACAGCACACGACAAAGGAAAACAAGTGTTGAAAACTATGTCAGAAACATGGGAGTTCCCCTCCTCTACCCAGCAGACCCCACCCCTGTCCCCTGAGCGCTGGGCACAGCGGCTGCCTCACTACGGTGTTGGTTTTGAACATCTCGAGATGTTTTGGGAAGGAAACCCGGGCTCTTCCTCAGTAATTTGGGGGATTTTGAGAAGATAAGGTCTCCTTTTTCTGGAAGGTGACTCACTCGACAGGATGGGGCTGTGGTTTGTAGCAAGGTGGGGAGCAGGCGGCCTCAGGAGGGGCCACACGCCAGAGTCCCTGTTCCTCTCCGTCTCTGGGTCCCTCGGGTCAGTGTATCTCATGTTGATCTGAGAGTTGAAGGATCAGCGCTGAACCACCAGCAAGATCTTCAGGGTGTCATGAAGTCATTTGAACCTTGAACACGGGCTTTTTTTTTTTTTCTCTATATTTGGCTGATTCAACCACCTCCTTTTGACAGATGAGGAAACAGGCTTTCTTGGTAAAGTGATTCACTCACTTTTTTACTCAGTAGAGCTAGGGTCTCCAGCTTTCTGGTTCTGTGAAATACCTCCTTCTGGTTTCCAGAACACCTCCGTTTCTTGCAGGGCCAGACTGAACTACCAGCTGGCCACACGCTCTCTCATCCAGAATCTTCTGTCCTTTTTATTGCCACCTCTGTTCTCTTTTCCAAGACTGGTGCCTGATCGTTAATACAAATATCTATTGACTAATGGGCTTACTGTTAGAGATTCAGTAAATATTGACGACTAGTCCGTAGCACATAGTGATGATCCTTCGGGAGATATTCAATAAATATTTATTGACTAGTTGACTTTTGTATATGCCCCCTGGGGAGGGTGAGCTGGTAAGAAAAACATTCAGTGGACTCATTGGCAAGGCTACCTTACTTTGGAGGTGCTGATTATATAACGTCTTGGGGAATCAAGGATGCGTTCTCAGATTCTAGCGAAAACAGGACAAACCCTGGAGGCCACTCTTGGGAAAGCAGGCCAGTTTGCTAGACTTGTAGATTCCTTACGTCGATGCATAGCACGCCGGAGGTCAAACCTCACCTTTGCGTAGACGGGTGCTCTGTGTGTTTCTCTTTCCACGAGACCTTCAGTATTGCCAAGGAGATGCTCTCGGTCCCCTCCCTGATTGTCAGCAGAGCCGATTTTGAAGCTTCTCCAGTCCGCCTGGCTCTGGGTGCCGTCCCCACCCCTTCCCAGTCCTGACGGATAACCGGGTCTCCCCAGCTTCTCTGGGAACGTGGGAGAGTTCAGGAGGGAACATGCTTGTCTTCCCCGATGACAGACATCTAACTCTGCTCTCAGGGTTCTGGAGGCCAGAGCCCAGAACCCAGGTGACCGTCAGATTGTTCCTAATGGAGACTCTGAAGCGGGGATGTTCCAGGCCCCTCTCCTAGCGACTGGCAACGGCCGGCACTCTTGACTCTCCTTGGCTTGTGGGTCCGTGACTCCAGTCTCTGCCTCCTGTTCACGCGACCCTGTTGTCTGTGTGTCCCTCTCTGTCTCTTATGAGGACACTGTCACTGGGCTCAGGGCCCCTGCTAATCCTGCACAATCCAGCCTCCAGTTTTACCTTATTTGTGCCTTCAGAGATCGTATTTCCAAATACAGCCACCTTTGGGGTTCTGGGTGCCTGGGGCTTTGTTCAGTCCATGACCCCTCCTCCTCAGCTACATTTCTTGACGTCTCAGTCGCCTCTGGCCCTCAGTTCCCAAATCCACTGGGCTCTTTCTCTGTCCTCTCTCTTGGCTTTTGCCCACACTGTCACCTCCATCCAGAACGCTGGTTCTCAAACTTGGTCACACGCTGGCGCCACCTGGGGAGTTTTTAAAAAACAGAACAGGAAACCCCCCAATGTGTTGCCCGAATCCCACCCTGAAGATGGCAAGTCCTTGGTCTGTGGTGGGGTCTGTGCATGGAGAGATTTTGGAGGTCATCCGGTGATTCTGATGTGCTGGGAAGCACGGGGCCCGCTCACCTTGCCCCCTCCGGTCCCTCGGTTGGCTCCTCCTTATCCAAGGTTGCTGTGTCCATGGCCCCTCAGGGAGGACGCACGCCCCCGACCCCACAAGGTACAGGTCCCCCGCTCTGTGCTGACAACCCGATTTACTCCTTGGTCTCTCTCCTGTAAGGACAGAGACCAGAAGGCGTCAGCCAGGGCCTGGCACATAGCACCTATCTCTAAAATGTTTGTTTAAAACAAAAATGGTGAACGCCAGCCTCTCCAGGCTGCCCAGCACAAGAAGGTGATGAGGAAGCAGAGGGGGGCCGTCGGCAGGTGCGAAGGCCTTGTCCCATGAGCGTCTCTCTGGGAATCTCCTCCCTGCCCCTCTCTGTTCTTCGAGAGAACACCCAAGGCGGTTTTCCACCAAGTCCTGCCCACTCCCGGCACAGAATAGGAATCTACTTTGCTCCTTGGGTAGGCACTGGGGCGTGGGTGCATGGTGTAGACCAGAAAGTGGGTTTTCTCACATGCTCTTTTCAGCACCTCCCTTCTCGTGACATAACTGTGTGTCACCGAGCTCTAATTGAGATACAACAAATGACACAGAGCGTGCGTCTTCAGTTCAGTGATTTTCAACAATTCAACGGACCTGCGTAACCACCGCTCACGGGAGACGCGGGACATTTCCTTCCCTCCAGGAAGGGCCCTCACACCCCATCAGCCGGTGCCACCTCCCCACCCCCACACACAGGCAACCACCGTTCTGATTTCTATCGCCAGAGATTAGCTTTCCCTGTTCTAGAACCTCACGCCATGGCATTGGACAGCGTGTACTTTGTGTCTGGCTGGTTTCGCCCAGCATCAGCTCGGTGCTTTTGAGAGCCATTGCTCTTACCACGTGATTCTGGCTGCTGTGAACCTTCTGATCCAAATGCTTTCACTGCCCTTGGGTGAACACCCGGGAATGGAATGGCCGGTTCACGGGGAAAGGTTATGCTCCAGTCTATGTATTTTCCAAACCATAAAATGATTTACTCTGAGCCAGAGTGCATGAGAGGTCCATCTGCCCCACGTCCTTACTGGTGTTGGCTCCTGCCCGTCTTTTCTACTGGGAGCCACTCCGGGAGCGGAAAGTGGACCTCCTCGTGCATGATTTGCATTTCCCCAGTGGCTCACGATGCTGAGTGCTGGCGTGTGCACCTGCTGGCTGTCCCGGTGTCTTCTTTGCTGATCTGTCTGTGCACAGCTTTTGCCCTCTTGCGATGGGGTCACTCCTCTTGTTATTATTAATACACGTCAGTTGTTCATGCGTCCTGGGTAGGAGCCTTTTGTCCGATGTGTGTAGGATGAATATTTTCCCCGGTCCACGCTTGGGCGTCAATATTTTATTTTGACTAAATCCCAACGTATCATTTTCTTTTCTTTTGGGATTAGTGCTCTTTGCATTCCCCCAACAAATTTCTACCGGTCTGAAGGAAGCAAAGGTATCCTTTTACGTTTTCTTCTAGAAGCTTTTTGATGCTGGGTTTTAGGTTTAGGGATGCACTCCATCTCGGGCTAATTTTGGTGTCTGGGGTGAGTAGGGTCGGGGTCCATCATTCACCACCCCCAGATTGGCCCACCTCGGATGCCCTTTCCTGGAAGCAAGCACTTGGACAACCCGACCGTGTTCCCCTCCCTCGCCAGCTTTCCTTCTCTGCCCCACTTGACTCTTGTAGGTCTGGCTTGGGAGACGGGCGATCGCACGGCACTGCTTCTTGAAAATCTTAGAAGCAGCGGGACCAGACTGGCATATTGCCTCCTTTCTCGTGAAGCAGGCTGCTTACCTCGTTCACCTGCTTCTGCCAGAGGCCAAGAGGACCTCCATAATTCTTGTGGGCGTCTTAACGTGGATTCTTCCACTGAAAACGCATCTGGAGCGCATGATACGCTGTTCTAGGCGCTGGGGATAAGATAAAACAGTGGTCAAGACAAAAGTCCCGGTCCTCGTGCAGGCCACATTCTAGCGAGGAAAACCCACCCTAAATAATGAAAACCATCATTTTCAACAGTGAAGTGTGATGACGAAAATAACCAGGACTATGCGTTGGTGACTTGGGGGGAGGGCTGAGCAGCAGCAGCCTTGGGTGTGCTGAGCAGGGGAGACTTCCTGGAGGAGGTGGCATATTAATCTGAACCTGAGCGGTGGGGGAGCATGGCCCAGCTGGAGGATCCAGTAAGTGCAAGGGCCCTGAGGCAGAGATAAGTTCCACATCTTCAGGGAAAAAAAGGGCAGCTGGGGAGGCTTTGTGGAGTGAATACGGATCAGAAGTCTGAGATGAAGCTGGGGACTTGGACTTTGTTCAAAGCGACACGGGAAGGCTTGAGTTCTAAGTAGGGGGCTGACACAATGGGATGCATATTCCAAAACTTGTTTAGCGCGGTCCCTGGCACATAGTAGATGCTCATACATGCTTGAAGACCAAATGAAGGAAGGAAGGAGACCACAGGGACCCGGCAGGGAAGAGGTGAAGGAAGAGGAACAGTGACCACAGTCAGCTGCTGTGCGTCAGGCACCTTCTGTGTTGCCCCCGAATCATCATAAAAACACTGAGCTCAATGGCCTACAGTCGGGAAAACGGAAGCACGGAGAAGTTAAATAAGTTGCCCGGGGTCACACAGCTAGTAAGGGACCAAACCAGCCGTGACCTCCGCATCGTGCTGGATCTCGGGACGCCCAAGGTTGAGGTAGGTCACGAGTGACAGATTAATTGGGGCTGGAACCGAAAGTTTGGCCTCGTGTCGTGCAAGCCAGAGACCAGCCCGGCGACCCTCCGAGGGCTCCGCGTGCCTTCCCCGCGGCGCTGTGGCAGTAAATCGTGGGCGACATTCGGGCATCGGGCGGAGGGTGGCTAGGCCAGGCCTTTGTCAGCCCCCTGCCCTCCAAGGAGACTTTTGAGCGACGACTGAGAAGCCACGTTTCCGGCCACGTTGAAGCCTGTGTGACGGGGAGAAGCCGGCGAGGGTAGTGCTGAGGTGTGGGCCTGGGTTCAAGGAAATGCCTCTGCCACTTACGGGCTCTTTGGTCCCAGGAAGTCACTTACCACTCTATGCCTCAGCTTCCTCATCTGTGAAATGGGGACCGTAACACTGGGTGTCTCTCGGCTCCCGTCGGGGCCAGACGAACGCGTGTACACACGGCAGGTGCCAGCCGAGGTCACCACAGGCCCACCCAGCGCCTGTCTCGTGGGGTGTCTCACACCTGCTGGCTGCCCTCCCCACCGCTTTACAGAGCGGCCTTGCCTGGGCCTCTCACGGCCGCTCTGTGCCTGCCAAGGTTAACAAACACCAATTGTTTCAGGCGTGCCGGCCCCAAGCACACGCCCTGCTGCTGAGACGGGACCTGGAAAGTGACCTGGCCGGAGGAGCGCGTGGGCCAGGGGGTGCGTGCAGGAGACCTGGGCGCGGGGGTGGGAACGCAGGAGCCGGGTGGCTTCTCCGCTGATTGAAGACAGAGCGTCCGGCCCTTCACCGGGCCGGTCACACAGGTGCAGGGAAGGCATCACCGCCCCGACCGGAGGCCTGTGGCGCCCCTGACCCTCGCGTGTCGGAACTTGGCTCCACGGTGAGGCTCGCCTCGCGGACTGGCTCGGCTGGTGCACTCAGTAACATTGCTGGATTGGCACCTGCCAGCAAGTGTCGGGGGCCCAGAACGCCCCCCTCGTGGAGCTCCTGTTCTCGGGGGTTGAGGTTCGGAAGAGTTTTGGGGTTTGCTGCGGCCGCGCGGCTGGCAAGGAGAAGGGCAGAGCTGGGGGTGACACCCGTGTCCTTTCCCCCGTCCAGGCCACCTGGGTCCTTCGGTGACCGGGACACTCGTCCAGCTCACGGAGAGGCCTGCAGCTCTCGGGGA
This sequence comes from Prionailurus viverrinus, assembly GCF_022837055.1. Classification (NCBI taxonomy): domain Eukaryota; kingdom Metazoa; phylum Chordata; class Mammalia; order Carnivora; family Felidae; genus Prionailurus; species Prionailurus viverrinus. Next base: position 10,643,486 of record NC_062563.1, read on the forward strand.
GGGTCTTGTATGGAGACACCCGGGAATGTCCCCGCTAGCGCATTGGAAAGGGATAGTAATTGAACAAGAAAGTAGCTCCCGCGATGGCCCACGAGCTTTGTGGGTTCGATGAGCTGAGATACACCGGCCCTTCAGGGCACACGTTACTGTCCCATACTCCAGGTGAGAAAGCTGAGGCCCCCTGAGGTCTGGAGTTAGAAGGTGGTCACATGCACGGCGGACCCCATGTATTCGTGCCCACGGTACCCCACTCCTGTGGTGTGAGTGCCGACAGGACCCTCACAGAGGTGGACCCCACACGCAGGGAGCATTGGGGTCTGCTGTCCCACCTCCCACTTCCCAGGGAAGACCGGGGAACATCCGGGGCAGGGGCCGAGGGGCCTGAGGGGCCGGTCTCCGGCCAGGTCTGAGTCAGCACCTTATTCTGAGCCGGGCCGGAATACATCAGCCAACGACGGCGACCTGATGGAGACACAGAAGGGTGTGCAGCAGCCGGAACACTGTGGCCAGGGGTGGTCAGGGCTTCCGCCAGGACGAGGCTTCCGGGAGGCCCCTCCTTGCCTGGGCTGGCTGGCGGCTTTCCCACGGGGAAGCCTTTACCGAAAAGGGGGCCTCTCAGGGTAGTGGAATCCCACAGTCTAGCTTGCGTTCGTGTAACTCATTTAATCTGCAAACAGCCCCATGAGGCTGGTACTCTGATTATGCCCATTTTATAGATGAGAAAAGAGAGACACAGAGAGATTACGGGACTTGCCCACGGTCCCAAAGCTCGGAGGTCACCGAGCTGGGCTTTGGACTTAGGCAGCAGCCTTTTACCCGCGGCCCCAAATTGCCTCCTCACGTGTGTTATAATATAAACAAAAATGTATACGTGAAGTGCTTGGAAACCCAGGCGCTCTCTATGGCAGCTGTAATTATTCGCTATTATTAGCAGAATCCACCTACTTGGCGGCATCAGATTTCTCTGTCCAGCCTCTCCTGCCTGTCTCCTGAAGTTTTTCGGGCAGATCGTAATTCTTGGCCACACACTCCAGTGACGGGGCGGATCCTAGACAGGCAGGCAGAAATGTTCCGTTTCCAGGCTGACTCGGGCAGACCCCGCAGGACCCCACGCCGGTGAGAATTTCGCCTCACCGCTTTGCCGCTCCCCATCAGCCACTGTTGCCGGTAAAAGCAAACACCCAAACTGGTTAAACCAACAGTGCCCTGTTGATTCAGAGCTCGTAAAACACAGGAGCCCCGAGCCCCTTTATGACGTGCCAGAATCTGGGGGCAGGAGGGAGGCCTGGGGAAGTCTCTTGGTGAGGGCCACCTAGAAGCTTAAGCTGGAACAGGGGGCCTAGACTTCACCCACAGGCGAGAGTGGGGCCCTCGGGATGGCTTGAAAATGGCGGCCCCTGGTCTGGGGGGAGAACAGTGCAGGGTAACCGGTTTGGGTGGTTTAGATTCTCTAACGGTGGAAAGGCTGAAGGAGAGCCAGGGGGCTGCTGATGGGGGCTGGTGTGGGCCCGGGCTTCCTGAGAGCCCTCCCACAGGTCCTGGGTGGTGTCGGTCCAATTAGCAGCCATAGGTGTGAGAAGTTGCATCAGAGAGAGAGGAAGAAGCGGACCCCAGGAGGGTAATTTTGGTTGCTGTTTGCCTCTCTTCAGTTCCTCTTTCGGAGGCTAATTGGCTTTGTTTGCTTTGCTTCTGGGCTCTCTGAGGATGCAGGGGCATTCCCTGGAGGAGGTCCCCTTGCCCGGATGTGGCCTCTTCAGAGTCAAAGTTGGCTCTTAACCAAATGTGGGCAACAAGTCACCTGGAAAGATTGTTCACATGCAAATTCTAGGAGCTCCGGGTTGAGGGGTGGCTTGCGTAGCTGCATGTTGATTAAGCACCTCCTCCAACCAGGTGACCTGGGGACCTTACTTGGAGACACTCTGGCAGTGAAGGTTGGGAAATCCTAGCTAATGGTTCAGGATCCACCAAGACCAGCGGCGCCCAGAGCACACGGGCCGTGTAAACACACGGGACGTGGTCGGCACACATTTGGCGAAATACTGACTGTAAGGCGGCCACACTTAGCCGGTGCCTGGCGCGTGGGACGTACTCGAGACACTTCAGGCTTTAGCGTCGGTGACCTTGCTGGCTGAAATTTACCGAGGCAGAGACGCTTCGTGTGCATTCTTCCATGGATGCCTCGGGACGGCCTGGGAGGGGGGTCTGGGAACAGTTGCACTTTACAGGTGGGGAGCCAGGTTTGGAGAAGCCCACGCGAGGGTCACTCGAGCGAGGACCGAGGACCGCCCAACGCTCTAGCCCGCACCCAAGCTGGGGCCGCCCCTGGATGGAGCTGAGTAGCCTAGGATTTGTTTCTCAGTCCCTCAAGTGTCGTGAACAGTGCCTCCCTCGGTGCTCCAGCAGGGCCGTCATGTAAGGGTCTGTTACGATAACAGATGAGAAAATATTTTGAAAATGGCTGGGCAAGAAAGAGCGGCAGTTTGGAAGTTAACAGTGTTAAAGAATAGTTTCTCGAATGGTTACTGTGCGCTAGGCCCTGGCTGAGAGCTTTTGTTTTATACTCGATAATCTTGTGTTTGTCCTGTTTTGTCCTGTTTTGTCGTGGTAAAATACACCTAACACAGTTTACCATTGAGCCTGCCATAAGGACTACAGTTCTGGGGTGTGGGGGACACTCACGAGGTGGCGTTACCACCAGCCGTATGGGTATGGAGCCTGTCCGCCACCCCAAAAAGAAACCCCAGACTCCTGGGCTCCCCCGTCCGTTTTCCTTCTCAATGGATGCCCTTATTCTGAGCGTTGTGAATATGGAGCATAGAACAGTTGTCCTTTGGTGTCGGGCCCTTCATTTGGCATAACGTTTTCAAGGTTCGTCTGTGGTGTAGCCTGTATTCCTTCTCATGGCTGAATCGTCCTTCCATGGGTATACCACACGTCGGCCATCCATCCGTCCATGGACGGATATCTGGGTTATGGACATTAGCCATTTTCCCAGGTCTGTCCTGACTGCGTCCATGTTGACATGTAGTATGTTGTCTTGTACTGTTTGTAGCAGACCTGTGAGGGCATGTACTCTTAGGCGGCATCTGTGACCCAGAGAGGTGAAGTCACTTGCCCAGGGATGCATAGAATGGAGGTGACAGGAGGTAAACCCTTGAAACCAGGGCTTTCTGACCCCAGAGCCCAAGCAGCAGGAAACCAGAATTCTCCTTTGGTTCCCAGGGTCCTGCATCATCCTGCCATGATGGTGCTGCGGATCAGACCTTGTGGGGCCCATTGGAAGCCTTAAGGATTAAAAAAAAAAAAAATGTAGGCTGGGGTCCTCCCCTCCGACCATTGGAGTCCGTGGTTCTCATCCAAGGGTGATTTGGGGCCCCTCCTTCCCAGGGGCCATCCAGCTCTATATCTAGGGGTAATTCCGTGTGTCAACTGGGAGGGGTGCAGCTGGCATCCAGTGGAGGCCAGGGACGCCGCTAAACATCCCACAGTGCACAGGACAGCCCCACAGCAAACACGGGTCCAGCCCACAGGTCAGTAGTGCCCAGGCTGAGAACCCCTGCTCTACAATCAGGGCCTGGGTGTCCGTACTTTCTAAACTTCCTGGCTCGTTCTAACGTGCCCCCAGAGCTAAGAGTGCCTCTTGGTCAGTGCACAACGATCACATGGATTCCTTATTACACTGAGCCCTTCCTTGGGTTCAGGAGGTCTGGGGTGGGGCCCATAGCCCTGCGTTTCTAACAAGCTCACGGTGACTCTTGGGGTTCCCACTTGGGGTTCAGGACTGGAGAGGAGGCAAAAGAAAGTACAGGGAGCTGGGCTCACTCTCGTCATCCTCTCTCTTTAAACTTCTGTTTGAAAAGAGTGTTTTCCTTCAGATAAGGAGAAGGGGTGGGAAATGCAAATGCCGCAGAGGGAGAAAAAGTTGGTTGGTCAAAACCGCAAGGCTTTGCAGGAGAAGCAGTCCGTTGTGTTCACAGCAGTGCTCAGTGATTCACAGAGCAGCCGTCCGGGCCAGCTTCCCACCCAGCGCCGAGAGTCACGGCCATGGCCAGTCTCCGGCCCGGCTGGCTGCGAGCCCTTGGCTGGCTTGCCCAGGAGTGATGACTCAGGCTTTCCACCTGCAGAATGGGAGGGATGGCTCTTGCCCCCCATTCCTGGTGGGGGGGTGGGCACCCATTCCTGGGGCCCGAAGCCCCCAGCTGCCCCCCAGACTCATCGGAGGCAGATCTTAAAAGTCGGGACCTGCTTTTCCAGGCGAAGCAACTGGTGTCTTCACTGCTCATAAATCTCCGTTTGTGGCAGCTCAATTAGGAAGTCCTACAAAACTCCTATACTGAAAGAAGGGATTAATGACCCAGCCCATGTGGGAGAAATTAGCAGCTTCTGCAGAGAGGCCTTTTAAATGTATGCTCTGAACCGGCAGCCCCTGGGCTCAGCACTGGCTGGCTGGTCCCTGGGCTGAGCCAGGGATGGGGTGAAACCGACAGGGGATCATTGTGAGTCATTGGGTTGCACTTTCAAGGTGAAGTGTCTGGGAGCATCTGGCGGGTCCACCGTAGACTCCTGAAATGTTGCCAGTTGCACGGTTGCTCCTGAAGGAGCGGGTTTCGTGATGGAGGGAGGGGCGTGCTCGCCACCTGGAGGTCCAGGCCGGCCAGGAGGGAAGGGTTAGGTTTGGGCCCCCAGGCCTCATGCGTCTGCTGCCCGCCCCAGCTCCCGGATGGGGAGGTCCTCGGGCCCCTGGCACGGAAAGGGCTGGCCCTCCGCCCGGTTCTTGGGCTTGGGAGGAACGCCAGGAGCTCAGGCTGACTCATAAGGGGAGGGCCGGCCTCGTCAGCCCACGCTGCTAAGGCGAGGCCCGGGCAGATGAGTCCCTCTCGCTGACTGGGATGTGTTTCTCACCCTGTGCAGGGAAGGGGGCTGGAGAGGGTCTTCGTTCTTTCCTGCAGCCTGCGTTCCAGAACAATCAGTGGCCGGCTGCAGTGACTAAGGACTGGGGCCTCTGGAGCTGGACAAACCATCTTCTGAGGATTCAGACCTCAGCTTAACCCTGACCTGACTTCTCTTAGCTTTAGTTTTCTCCCCAGGCAAATGTGAATAATTTTAATACTTCCTTCCTCAGAAAGTTTCTGTGAGCATATATCGTTGTGACTCAACACTCAGCATAGACCTGTTCTATTTCTTCATCTTTCATTCATTATAGATCCAGATGAGGATCTAGATATAGAGAGACTTCCGTGTACGTACATATTAAGATATATTGAGATATATCCATATCTGTGTCCTTCCATCCATTCATCCATCCTTCCATTTGTCCGTTCATCCATCCATCCATCTGTCCATCCATCCATTCATCCTTCCATCTGTCCATTTGTCCGTCCATCTATCCATTCATCCATCCATCCATCCATCCATCCATCCATTCATCCTTCCATCTGTCCATTTGTCCATCCATCTATCCATTCATCTATCCATCCATCCATCCATCCATCCATCCATTCATCCATCTGTCCATCCGTCCTTCTGTCCATTCATCCCTAGCAACTCCTACTAAATCCAAGAAGACACTGTTCCTGGCCTTGGGCTTATAGCAGTACAGAGCTCCGTCCTGGGGCTTACATTCTAGTGTGGGGAGATTTGAAAGACAGGTGACCCACTAAAACAGGGTCATGCAAGATAAAGGGGAAGGGGGAGGGGAGAGACACAGACAGACGGGGTGTGTACTACTGTTTTACCTTCAAGGTAGGAGGATGGAAGGGTAGGGGTAAGGAAGCCTCCCTGAGGAGGGGGCGCCTGAGGAGAAACCTGCAAGAAGTGAGGAAGGAAACCACGTAGATCATCAGGAAGAACTTTCCAGAGAGGGAGGGACTAGAAAGTACAAGTGTGCAAAAATAGGAGTTGGGGAGTGTGTTTGAGGGACATTGAGAACATTCTAGAAGCATGGCTAGAACACAGTGAGCAAGGAGGGGGATCCTAGAAAGTGAGGTCAGAGAGGTGATGGGGCAAGATGATGTTGTTTTGAAGACTGAGTTCAGGATTGCCAGGGAGTTGCCAAGCGACTATGTCTGAACTCTGCAGGAACCGGGTCCTAGTGTCAGCATGCATGGTCCCTTCAAGTGTTTGCTAACATCGGGGGCACAAGGAGAGAGTACTCTCTGGCAAAGGGGTGCTCTCATGAAAAAGTTGACTTGCCCTTTTTTGTAAAATAAAGATCAAATCTCACTCGCCTTTCCTCCCCGTTGGGAGAACAGACACCTGTCCCTTGATTTGTGAAAACAACATGCGTTGTTGGAAGAAGACTAGCCCTAACGACCTAGGGCACTAAGACAGGAACATGTTTCCGGGGTCAGCCGTTGCGGGGGCTGATGGCTCCACGTTTGTGATGACAGCAGGTGACAAAGGTGGGCGGGGCGTGCCGTGAAATCAGCCTCTTTTGAGCAGACTTCTTCTGCCATTGCAATGACTTCTTTTCCCCTTGCCCTCAGCCCAGCGATCCGCCCACGAGCTGCCCATGGTGGAAAGACAGGACATCGACAGCTGCCTGGTCTACGGGGGCCAGCAGATGATCCTCACGGGACAGAACTTCACAGCCGAGTCCAAAGTCGTGTTTACTGAGAAGACCACAGGTCAGGGGGCTTGTTGAGCTCTTTCCTTGTCCTCCAGCACCATATAAAACTCCCGTCTCTTTCTTCCCGACAGCACTGGTTTGGGGAATGGGTCCTGTGGGCAGGGTCTTAGTTTCTGTTCTTCTCACTCTCCACGGGAAGCTTCCCAGGCCTCCAGCCGTGGATGTCAACACAGTTCACTGCTGCGTGGATGTGCCACAGTGTTTCGGCTGCTCCCGGGCTCTCTCGTTGGACGATAACCTCATGACTCTTTTTAAATTTTTAAAAAAATGTTTATTGTTTAGAGACAGAGAAATAGAGTGTGAGTCGGGGAGGGGCAGAAAGGGAGACACAGAATCCGAAGCAGGCTCCAGGCTCTGAGCGGTCAGCAGGGAGCCCGACACGGAGCTTGAACTCACGAACTGTGAGATCATGACCTGAGCCAAGTCAGATGCTTCACTGGCTGAGCCACCCAGGCGCCTTCTTTTTTTTTTCTTTCTTTCTTTCTTTCTTTTTTTTTTTTTTAACTATTTTTTCACACAGAGAGCCAAACCTTCTCAACCTTATGCTATTATCAGAAAAGGAGGCCATTCCACAGGGCGAATAAGTTTGCATGCTGTGGCCCTGGATATCCTGGGTTCAGATGCTGACTTTGCTACTTGTTCTGTGATCTCAGGCAAATGATCTCCCCTTCCAGTGCCTTCGTCTCCTTTTACATACAACGATAATAACAAGGGTTCTTATTGCCACAGGGTTGTCAGGAAGGCTAAAGAGGTTAATACATGTCGAGTAATCATAACAGCTCCAGGTTTATTGTAAGCTATAAACATAAGCTACATGTATTTTTTTTATTACGAATAGTGTTGCAATGAATCTTTTAATACTTGTAGGACAGTTAATTGGTCTTTGATACGTGAGTGTTTGTCTGTCTTTGTGCATGTACGGTTTATTCCTAGAGTGGAATTTTGGATAGTTGTTTTGAGAGCTTTAAATACATATTGCTAAATTAACTTCCAGAAATGTACAAATTGAAACTTCCATCAATACTATGCCAGTAATGGTTTCACCCCATCCCAGACGTGCCATTTTTAAAATTGTTTGTTTATTCTTGAGAGATAGAGACAGAGCATGAGCAGGGGAGAGGCAGAGAGAGGGAGACACAGAATCCGAAGCAGGCTCCAGGCTCTGAGCTGTCAGCACAGGGCCTGACGCGGGGCTCGAACCCACAGACTGTGAGATCGTGACCTGAGCTGAAGTTGGACGCCTAATCAACTGAGCCACCCAGGCGCCCCAGAAGTGCTATTTAAAAAAAAAAAAAGTTGGAGAGCAAGCAGGGGAGAGAGCATGAGTGGAGGTGGGACAGAGAGAGAGGGAGAGAGAGAATCCCAAGCAGGCTCCACACTGTCAGCACAGAGCCCAATGTGGGGCTTGAACTCACGAAGCATGAGATCATGACCTGAGCCGAAACCAAGAGTCGGATGCTTAACCGACTGAGCCCCCCAGGTGTCCCGCCATTTTTAAATGTTTTTTAGTTAAAAAATATTTGCTGAATTGGTACTTCTCTTTACTTCACATTACTTTGCCATGCGAGGTTTAATATTTTTGTTTTTGCTCACGTGTATTCTTTTTTTCCACATATCGTCTGTTAATATCTCTTGCCAATGAGGTCATGGTAAAAAGAGAATGATAAATCTCAAGTTACACAGTTATTTGAGAGTTATGGATACTAGATCAATTTTTTTCTCTAATGGACACGATTTCACTAAAAGGGGGTGTATTAGTATTTGTTTACCGCCCTGAGGATGATACAGAGACCATCGTAGGCAGGGTTGTCCTGTTGTGAGGACTGTGCACTGCACAAGGGCACCTCTCCTCTGGGGGCTGCTCTTCAAATGGAATGCATCATCAATCTGTGTATTACTAAGACCACTGCTAGCAGGAGGAAGCAGGGGGTCTTGGGGGAGGGGTGTTTTTTCCCAGTTTACATAAAGCCTCCTCTTGGGGTGGGCTGGCTCTGTGACCAGGCATGACATAAATAAGCCTACGGCAGTGGGGGGCTAGAAAGGCCTGGGTGGGCTTGGAAGTGGTTTAGAGGGTACGTGGTCGGTCATTGTGGGTTCGAGGGGCAGTGGTGGTGCAGTGAGGGATTAGGGACGCAGACATTTCCACGGATGCTTCGCCTTCTGTCCTGTGTTTGTCCAGGACTTTATTCAACTATCTCCTTTTATCGGGCCTGAGGCTGCTTCCCGCTCTGTGCTATTATAAGTGACTCAGCAACGAACATCCTTTATATTCCTTTGGTCAGTTAGGCAAGAGCTCACGCTCCTAAGCCCAAACCCAGCTCCACCATTTTCTAGCTGTGTGACCTTGGGCAGGTTACTTATCTTCTCTGGGTAACAGTTTCCTCATCTATACGATATGATGACACTCCTGCCTCGTAGGGTGGTTTAAGGATCAAGGATTTCTACACGGTAAGCACTCATAAAGTGCTCGGCACGTAGTAAGTGCTCAATACACATTAACGATCACTATTTGTTACTGTTCTTTCCTAGGGTTAAGGCCTGTATATGGCGTAGTGGATTCATGGGGGCTCGCACGTTTCTCGGCATCTTGGGGGAGGCTTACTTTTCAGATGGTGGAAGGGTGTGATACTCTCTCCTGCAGGAATTTGCTAGGCTTTTGTAAATCGGAGAGCAAACCAGCGTGGCTGGAATGTGTTGCCAAACAGGCAGAGGCCAGCACAAGTTTCCCAGTACCGGGTAGAGACACGGCCTTGGTATGGTCTGCACGTGGGGGAGCTAAGAGGGAGTCATGGAGAGTTCTTCAGCAGGAGAGTGGCCTGAGATGTACATGACCAAGCACACGTTAGCTGCTGCGGGTTTGACACACCTTCTGTGCGAGCCGACTATCCTGCGGGCCTTCTGCTGACTTTCGCAAGAAGCCTGTGGCCTCACAGCACCTTCCTGGCAGAGGGGAAAATGCTGGTAATCTGCAGATGTCTCGTTCTCCATGCCCAGGTCTGCGTGGGGGTGGCTTGGAGGCCGGGTCCTTCCTGGTCCCTTGCAGAGTGGGGAACCAGTCAGCCTGCGTTGTCCGGGGAGTTCACGCACTTGAGATGCTGCTCAGATGCCCCGGTTAAGTGTTTGTTGAGGGAACAAATCGACGGCGTTTATTCTGTCGCTTGCTTTCTCTTGGTTTCAAAAGAAGTTTCACAGTTGACCTCGTGGAGGCAAGAAAACTCGGTCTGTTTCACCTTTGAAAAGTTGTGTATGAATAAGGAGAATAATCAGAGCAGCTTCCTGGGATCTTTGTCCGCGACCGTCCACGTACAGTCTCGTCTAAGCCGCTGCCTGCGGGAGGCGCTCCGCTAGGCGTGCAGTGGGGGGACTCCCCCACCGATAGTGCCTGGCATGATCCTGATGTCCAGCCTCCCTGGGCCTCCGTTTCCTGCTCTGTAAATTGAGGTACTGATGCTCCCCGCCCCCCGCAGGAGCCCAGTGCGGACACGGTCAGTGCACGCGTAATGTGCACGGAGCGCTTGCCGAACGCTCGCTGCTGTTTTTACGGTCACAATTCTCCTTGCTCAGCCCATAGACAGCATTGACTGGACGGTGACGAGCACAGGGCCTGAGGTCAGAAGGCCTGGGTTCGAATCCCTGACCTGCATTGAGTGGCTTCGGCATCCTGGATAAGTCACGTCACCTCTCCGAGCCGGCGTTTAACCCTTCCGTAAAATACAGACGATTTCCTTCTCCTGAGAGAAGAAAAGCTGAAATGAGTTAGATGGTGGCACACATTAGGCTCGTGGCATAGCTCGTAGCACATGGTAAATGCTCACTGAATGTTAGCTTTTGTTGTTATCATTATATTTAGGCTGTGGAAAGAACAGAGATGAATAAAATTCTATCTCATGGAGCCAAGGGGCATTGAAAGACAACAAAAAGTAGTCATAATGAGCTAGATGCCGGGCCTCTGAGCACTTTATATGTATTAACGAATCTCATTCCTCACGACAGCCCTACCAGACAGCTACCATTGTCCTGATTTTCCTAACGAGGAGCTGAGCCCAGAGAGGTTAAGTGACCCGGGGAAGATCACACAGCTAGTAACATGGCAGGGGTAGGTTCGACCCCAGGCAGCCTGGCTTAAGAGTCTGCCCCCTTGGCCATTAGCTCTTCTAGTTTGAAGAAGCTTAGAACAAGGTTAATTTGCCTGAAGACCCTTCAGCTGCTTTGAAGCACTGCCTGGAACCATTTTGTGGTGAGATAGACCCTCGGATTCTGCAATGGGTCCCGGGCTCGAAAGAATCCGTGCAGAACGCTTTCACGCCTAGCCTAAAGAATCCCGGGTGAAGGCGGCTTCTGGATCAGTGCCAACAGGCCAGCAGGGGTCTCGGGGACGCCCCTGAGCCCCCAGGACGCGGTGGGCCTTCCCTCGTGGGATGTCGGGCTCCTCGGGGCTCTGACAGACAGGGGGCTTGCCGTGCTCTTTTGACCCTAAGTACTCGCCTCCTAGCCCGGGACTGCCTTCTGCAGGGGGACTCCCTGTTGCTCAACTTCGTTTTTCCAAAACGCATCCCGTTCCCATCTCCATGGACAGCTTGGCCGGCAAGGGCGCAGCGGGGCGGGGCGGAGTGGAACAGCTGAAGTTTTCCAAGGAAGGGGAACCCCAGCTGGTTCTCACATTAAGGAAAGGTGACAGCCTCCTGGGCTAATCTTAGCCCCCGTGTTGGGTCATCGGCACCACTAGGTCCAATGTTCTTTTTATAGCTGTCGACTAAAATGGAATTGGCAGCTTCTACTCCAGCGGGATGACAAATTGGAGACTGTCGGAAAAACAGTAGGAGAGGGGCAGCATGGTGTTTCTTAAGTTAGAAAAGCTTGGTGTTTTGGAAAATGGCATCTTATTTATAGCAGCAGTAACAATAATGATTATGATATTATTTTTATTACTGTTTTGCATTATTTTCATGACTTCCAGGAGCCGGTATGACCTGGCCCTCGCCCATCCCTCTGAATTCAGCTTTTTGGACTCTCTCCTTGTTCACTTGGCTGTAGCTACACCTGTCTTCGGTCTGTCCTCAGACACCCCCTGCTCGTTTCTGCCTCAGGACCTTTGCTTTGGCTATTCCCTCTTAGAATGTCCTTCCACCATTTCTTTGTACCAGGCTGGGTCCTCCTCTGCCTTCAAGGCTCAGCACAGAGGTGACTTTCTCAACGAGCCCTTCCTTGACCGTCTGCTCTGAAGTTGTTCAGCGTGCCCCATGACCCTGTCCCCTTCTGTCCCACTGTCCTGCTTTGTTTTCTTGGTGGCCCCAGGTATCGCTGCTGAAGTTGTCTTGCCTGTTTGCTTATTCGTCTGGTATCTGGCCTCCCACATCTTAGCTCCTTGAGGACAGAGACCTGCTGTTTGCTGCTGTATCCACAGCATCTAGAACGATCCCTAGCACATAGTAGGTGCTCACACATACTGTGGACTGGGTGTCGTCTCCTTCGGTTGTCACACCAGCCCCAAGGGGCAGGTGACATTGTCCCCATTTATAGTTTAGGGAACTGAGGCTCGTAGGGGTCAAGACACAAGTCCCGGGTCAGCCCACAGCTGGCGACAGAGCCGGAATCCCTAGTGCAGTTGGACGTGACACCCCCCTCCCGCCCCGCCCCTCCCCGGGGAAGCCCTCCTCTCATGTCCCTGAGGACAGAGAGAGAAACCGAACAGGATGATGAGGATCTTTCCTATTTACCGTGCTCGGCAATGGCCCCAAAGCCTCCATATAGTCTCTGAAATTCAAAAAATGTGTAATAACCTTCCAGGCGAAGTTCACGTGGAGAAGTCCAGGCTGTTCCTGACCTTCAGCTGGTAACCCTGGCCCCCGGCCACCCGGGCCTCAGGCGGAGTTGGGGGTCCCAGCAAAACATTGCAAAACAGGAAAAAATCTAAGGACACAAAAATAAAAGTGATGTGGCAGCAGAAACAGGGTTGCCATGGCTCTGAGCGACTGGCCACTTCTGGGCGGGATCCAATGTTTTGGAAGGTTCCCCCACATGACACAGGGTTTTGGAATTTTTCAGCTGGTAAATCTTTCTGAATTCAGGCCCCTGGCCCCAGCCAAGGAGCTCCCTGGCTCTCTGTGTCCTGCGGGGGTGTCTCTTGGAACCCTGCCTGCATCGGATTACTCAGCTTTGAGACTTAAATTGTTTGAAGAGAATTTTGTGTTTTGTTTTGCTGGACGATGTTCTTGGAACAGTCTGATGGCAGAGGCTCCCATCACCTGTTGAGAGGGCAAATTGATTTTTTAGAAAGGAGGCGTGGGTGGTGGGGCTCCCTCTTCCCCCACTGAGTCATCACATCCTAATATGAGTCACTTTATTACTTGGAGGTTCCCGAAGGTTGTATTTTGAGCTTTGTTTAATAAATATAAATGCACATGCTTAAAATAAAATTCTTCTGCTAAATTAAGCATCTTTCCACGAATTAGTATCCTAGAAACATTGGAACCACCTTAAAGCAGGCCTCTCCTCCTGCCACCTGTTTTTCTCCGCGGGTTTGGTTTTGCCCAGTGTAGCCACTTTCTGAAACAATAGACCTGGTGTGGGAGTCTCTCTAGCTCGGGCTTCCCTCTGGGAAAGGTCAGACTCCAGGCTGGGCTGGGGCATGACTAAGTCTCTGCGGACCTTTGCCCTCGGTGACTCACGTCCACAGTGGCCTCGGCCCCCTGGGCTGGATCCCACCGCTTAGGCACAGCTGGCCGGGACGCAAAACTTGCCTCCAAAGCCAGAGGCCGGGTCGCTGCCCCAAAGCCCCGCTAGAGACCGAGCAAACAGTCTGGCTTTCGGTCCCTTGCATGTCAGGACAGGCTTTGGGGTGAAAGAATCCCGTATCCTGCAGTTCATTCAGTGGAAGCCTTTGAAAGACGGCACAGACAAGGGAGTTTTCTAGCTCCCTTGGGTCCAAGCTTTTCCACCATCAGAAATGGTCCTCGATGCCAGGAGACCTGTGTGTGAATTGCAGTCAGCAGGCTGGAGTCTCCCCCTGCACCCCGACCCCTGCCCCCCCTGCAAGAAAGTTCACGGTATCTTGTGGTAATTAACACCCTTTCGTATTTTTTTTTCCTACATTTTTGGTTTCATGCTCTTCTTACAAAATAAAAATTGTTTATGTTTCAAGTCTAGGCAGGCCAGATCTTGGATCTTCCAGCGGACTTGGCCCGAAGCCTGGATAGGCCCCATATTTTGTGCTTGGGACTCAGTTTCCCCATCTTTAAAATGGGGTTTGTGTCAGGTCTTTCAGCAGCGAAAGGAGATCAAGGATCTCCAAGTGTCAGGCACATAGTAGGTGCTCAGGAAGCGTCACCTGTCCTTGCACGTGCCCCCTGGGAGCTCAACTGACTGCACATGGAGCCAGGACGGCAGGGCTGTGTTGGTTTCTCGTCTTGAGAGTAAGAGTCGTTGGGGGGCACAGGTTGAGTTTCTCCTCTTGCCCCCCAGGCCATCCGACACCTGCTGTCGTGGCCTCACGGAGGAGCTGGGGGGAGCTGGACTGATGGCCGCTCCCTGCCCCCGTCTGCCAGAGCTCGTGGGTGGGGGGCTGAGTCCCAGACCCCCACTTCCTGGTTCCCAGGGCACGGGGCTGGATACAGCTCATCACTGAGGAGAGGCGCCCTGCAGTCCAGCCTCTGTGGCAAACGACCCAGCAGTGCCCTTTCAGCCTCGCCACTCCCCAGGTATTTACCAAACACCCTACTGTGCGCAGGTTCTGCGCCAGCCCTGGGGATGCACGACAGATGAGGTCCCTGCTCTCGGGGGGCGGACAGTCCCAAACTTGTTTATGAGGGGGGGAAAGTGCTCCGAAGACAGCGCCACCAGGCCACAGGAGCGAGGCGGAGGGCTCAGACGGGGATACATGGAGGAGGCTCAGTTAAATTCACATCTCAGTCAACACATTTCTTTAGTATGAGCATGTCCCCTGCAGTGGCACAGGGCTTGGCAATACTTGTAGTAAAAAAGCATCAGCTGTCTGCTGGAAATCGAATTGAACCGGACGTCCTACATTTTTATCTGTTAAATCTGGGAACCCTGGGGGGTGTGATCAGGGAAGGCTTCCCTGAGGAGGTGGCTTCGAGCAGAGGCCTCGAGCAGAAAAGAGGGAGCTACAGTGACCTATTGGAAGAGGGTCTCAGGCAGAAATAGCCGCCCAGTGCCGTAGTCCCAGCCTGGGGATGAGCCTGGGGTGTTTGAGGAAATGAAAGCAGGCCAGGCCGCGGGTGCAGCCTGAGAGCAGGGGGGAGTCTGACACCGACCGAGCCTGGAGAGGTCTCTGGGGCGGGGCGGGTGGGGGGAGACGTGGTTAGATCATGCCAGGGTTTGTAGGCATGGAGGAGGATTTTGGATTTTATTACAACATAAAAACCGGTAGCTCTTGTCCTAAGCAGGGGAGGGACGTGATCTAATTTAGCTCGTTAAGATGGTTCTGGCAATCTGGAAGAATGCATGGACTCAGGGGTTGGGGGTTGCAAGCAGAAGGTGCTGCGAGTCCCCACTGAAGTTGTCCGGGGCGGGGGCGGGGGACGGAGGGGCTGAGCCCGCCGAAAAGGTGATGGGACATCAGGAGAAGCAGGATGCTGGGAATCAACGCATTTCCTCTCCACCCCCCCGCAGATGCATTTGGGCAGCCGCACCATTGCGGGTGGGCGACATCCTAAGCTGTGGGACACTCCTGATCCCCAGCCCCCATCTGCTCGGCTCGTTCAGCCCCCACACCCAGGGAGCACACATTTTTCTGCTCGTTCGCAGTCGTGAAAAGAGCAGACTGGAATGACTTCAGCCATCTTCATTTAGCTAATTTTTAAAACGCAGGGCCAGGACCGGGAAGCATCACGCAGGGTTTCCTAACACAAACTGACACTTTGATTTCCTCCACATTTGCCTCGAGCCCAGTGGCGTGCTCACGGCCTGAGTGAGGACGGATTCGCTTTTTTCCTTCTGAAAGCTCCCTTCTTTCTCCTTCGAGTGCTGACAGGAGCCCGTGGCTCATCCGGGCTGACTGCTAAGACGCCGGCCCGGACCCGATGCCAGCCGTCCAGCTTCCTGACACTTTGGGCCCGGGAGCCATCTGCAAAGCGGACAGTAAACCACCTGCAGGGTAGTGGCTGCCGGTCCACGGATGCGCTGGCTACCGGGGCCTGTGCCTCTGGCCCAACGGCCCGCCTACCGCACAGGCTGACCCGTCGATTGAACCAGGCACCCCCTTCACCCCGTGTTTGTTTAGTTCTTGCAGAGTCCTGCTAAGTCTTCTTTAGGCCTAGCCCCTTTGCCCAAAGAACCTGGCTCTCTTTGCTCTTCCCCTCTGAGTAAGACTTGGAAGGGCCCTTTTCGTGCTGGCTGCCAGTCCCTGTTAATTTAGGACGGGGAAGTTTGCCCAGACATCTGCGCAAGGGACCGGAGTCCTCACTTCGTCTCGGCCCGGAGCAGCAGAAGCGACCTTGGTCATCTCGGGCCTCTTCTGTTCTGGGCAGGGTTTCCCAGGGTCCCAGACCTGGGGTCTGGGTCGGGGGGGTGGATTGGAGAGCATCTGGTGTCTCCTAGGTCTGACTCTGGGGACAAAGAATTGGCCGATCATCTTGACCCGAGTGCTCTGGTTGCGTGGGATTCCGTGTCTGCGCTGTTATTCCGGGTGCCTCCCCCCCGACCACTCAGTTCCCGAAAAGGATTCTTCGCAAAGGGCTTGGCGATCGCTTTGGGGGGTCTTTTCGCTGGAGAGGCCAGCGGTGTGTCTGTGGGCCAAGCCCTAGGGAATCCTGAGGTCGCTCTGTGCATTTATTCCGCTGGTGTTTACCGAGCGCTCATGGCGGGCCGGACGTGGCAGTGCTGGGACGGAGCAGAGAACAAGACAGGTGCGTGGTACCCCTCCCGGAAGCCCACGGCCTAGCAGGGAAGAGAGAGAGAACCAACAGGCTGAGAAAATGAGGTCAGAGGATGGGAGGCGGGAGCAGAAAATGAAAGAGGGTGGGGACAGGTCCAGGGGGAGCTCCTGAGCGGGGCCGGAAAGCTGGGAAGAACTGGTCTGAGTGAGGCCCGCAGGAGAGCGAGTGTGGTTGTTGCGGGGGGCCGGGGGGGTGGGGGGGATGGAGAAGGCCAGTGGGCCTGGAGGGAAGCTGAGGAAGGGGGCAGGGTCCCTGTCCCAGGAGAGGTGAAGAACCATGGGTCCTCCCTTCTGAGCTCTCGTGGGCCTATGGGGAGCAAGGAGGCATGCGTGGCTCATGTCCCGGTCCCAGCAACCTGCTCAGGGCCTGCCCCGCGGTAGGAGCTCGCTCATTGTTAGTGGTCCATGCCTGGCTTCCGTCTGAGACCGTGGCCCCAGAGGGCTCCTGGGAGACAGGCTGGTCAACATACAGTTGCCATATCCTTGTCCATAAGAGAAAAGCTCTATCCTAAGAAATACTGAAAAATGCACGCAGTGTATTTCCACCCTGTTCTTTGAATGGCGTTCTAGAAGATGTGCGTGTCTCAGCTTGTCCATCCGGTCTGGTATCAGGGGTGTAACCGCGTGGGCAGTGTGGGGCACACATTCTCTGGTCTCTAGTACTTAACGATTCCTGCTTTTTAACGTAACAGGGGCACGCTTCCAGGGCAGAGGATATGATCATGCTTATTCTGAGTGCCGCCCGGTGTTCCTATACCTAATCTACCCGATACCCCCCCGCCCCCAGGATGGAGGGCCCATAATTGCTTCAGCCCCCTATCAACGAATACTTTCTGTGGCCATTTTATTTCTTCACAATGAGAGTTGTGATGCAATACTATGACACAACGAACCGGGACACCCACCAGAACCCTTGGGTCAAGATCATCAGCCGATTCTTTCTCCCCAGGGTCAGACCTAGGAGACACCAAATTCTAAAATAATAATGATGGCAATCCTCACTATGGGCTGAGCATTTTGCTAAGGACTTTACATAGAATCTGTTTGAATTTTTGCCAAGTCTTTGAAGCTGGTAAATGAGCTTTCCCTGTGCTTAGGAGGACACTGAGGCACAGAGAGGTCAAGCTACCACTCCAGAGGCCACGCAGCGAGGAAATAGCAATGATTGAACTTGAACCTGGAGAGAGTGAGCTCAGGCCGAGAGAGCCCTGCCAGCATTTACTGTGTGTTCCTCTGCCTCCTGGGAGCTCAATTCAGAGGATGGGATTAGAGTGTCCTCTTGGTGAAACCTCAGGACTTGTGTGCTAGGGGACTCAGGGGCGGGGGGAAGGAAAGATGAGCCCAGGGAAGTGGTCTTGAGGTGTTTTGCAAATCACACCCTTCCCGTAGAGACCAGCTCCCTTGAGCGTGCCTTCTACGTGCTACCTAAAATTGAGGACAGCAGGGTCAGCTTCCAGTTCCAGACGTGTTGGGGACACGTCTGTTCAGAGCCCAGGGTAGATCCCACTTGAGATGCACAACCAGGCTGGACTCCCGAAGCTGCCCTCTGATGCCCAAAAGGAAGAGGCCAGGCCCCTGGGTTTGGCTCATGATTCAGGTTTTGGTTTCTCACTTCTGGGAGCTCTCTGCCCTTTTAAAATTTAGGTAATGGTGAAAAGACCCATCTGAGAGTCAAGAAGTCAGGCATCACGCACACCCGCTTTCTGTAACAGGCACTTTGTGAATTCCCTCCACCCATGCCCACAGGCAAGAATATTTATAATTTATAATGACAAGCCGAGAAATGTCTATTATTTTCTGGTTAAAATACGCTTGTGGCTCCCCCCCCCCCAATAATACATTGTGTAGAACATATGCACGCAGTGACAAGACAGTATTTAAATAATACGTTGCCACCGGCCATAATAATCATGCTCACCAATGTCTGTTGAGCACTTATTCTGTGCTGTGTGTCTGTCTAGGAACAAACCAATGAGGTATAGGTACTGTGATTGTCCCCATATTTTGGATAAGAGGCAGAGAGAGGTAGAGTGTCTTATCCAAGCCCACATAGCTAATTGGGCCACTGGGCCTGCAGGGTATTAGGTTAAAAAACCTCTAATTAGGTGCTGCCACATCAAAAGGAGATTTCCCCTGCAGAAGCCTCCAAGGGCAAGTGCTGCCTGGCGGGTCCTGTTTGCCCTGGCCGGAGCGCAGGAAGGTGGCTGGAAGGACGGAGGGTTTTTGAGCGAGTGGCCATATAGGGACATCCCTCCGCGGCCCAGCTTGTGGACACACAGGGGCTCTCCTGGACACGTGGTTGTGATTCTGAAGAGAAGAGAAAGTCAAGTCCTTGGAGCAAGGGGCCTGGGGCCCGGGGGGAGGGAAAGCCAGGTGTTTTCCTGTCCTGACAGCCAGGGGAGCCCTTGCTCTGGGTGGGTGAGGGGGTACGGCAGCAGAGAAAGACACTGACCTATCTTGGGCGATGGTGTTTTCTGGACAAAATGTGCAGTCTTGGGGGAGAACCTCAGATACAGCGCAGTGGAGGGGCTTCTGCAGAAAGCTGACCGTCCTCCTCCCCATGGTGTGGGAGGCGGCTCCTGTCCCTCTCAGAGGCCCTCAGGGTGGGGGCATAGAAGGTAAAGGAGAGGTGGGGGGTGGGGAGCCGGGAGGAGGCCCTGTCTGAAGAGGCCATACCCTGCGTGGGTGCCCAGGACGCCCAGGATGGTCAGATCTTCGGAATTTTTTTTTTTTTTTTACAAGAGCAAAGTCTGCATTTTTAGGTGAAATCTCATTTTGAATTTTTTCTTAACGTTCGTTTATTTTTGAGAGAGAGAAAGAGACAGGGCCAGCGGGGGAGGGGCAGAGAGAGAGAGAGAAGAAGACAGAATCGGAAGCAGGCTCCAGGCTCTGAGTTGTCAGCACTGAGCCCGACGCGGGGCTCGAACTCACGGACCGCAAAACCATGACCTGAGCTGCAGTCGGATGCTCAACCACCTGAGCTACCCAGGCGCCCCTGAGGTCTCATTTTGAAATGGCAGCAGCTAATTAAAAAAAACTCGAAGCCACCGGACAGGTCGCAAAACAGGCCTGGTCTCTAGGGTGAGGCCAACGATCCTTTAAAAAATACAGAAATTGTGGTAAAATGTGTGTTATCCTAATATTGATGATTGTAGCCATTTGTAAGCATAGAATTCAGTGGCATTAAATACGTTCAGTATATTGTACCATCACCACTCACGGTCACCACTACCAATTTTCAGAACATTCTGGAATTTCGAAACAGAAACTCTGTACCCGGTTAAGTAATAACCGCCCCCTCCCCCTGAGCCTCTGGAGACCTGCCTTCTGCTCTCTGTCTCTGTGAATCTGCCTATTCTGTGTACTTGGTGCAAGTGGGATTATATCATTTGTCCTTCTGGGTTGGGCCTGTGTCACTTAGCATTATGTGTCCGGGGTCTGTCCGCGTCATTGCGTGTGCCGGAATTCGCTTCCTTTCCGAGGCTGGGTGCCGTTCCGCTGGACGTATATACCCCATCCCGTTCAGCCATGCATCTGTCGAGGGACCTCTGCCTTCTCGGAAGAGGCGTTCTGCCCCAGCACATACGGGATAGCGATTGTAATTTATGGCACCTCTCTTAATTCCGGCTGTGCTGACAGATGGCTGAGCACGGGGGTATAGGATGAGGAGGGCGCGACATCTGAGGTTGTCCTGGAGAGAGAATGGGGGAGGCAGGTGCACGGCCTCATGGTGACAGAGAGGGTGAGGGTTGCCTGGGGTGCCATGGGGGCTGTGGCTTGGCTTTCCTGGGAGGGACTGCAGCCGATTCTGGAAACATGAGCCCCCTGGAATGCCTGCCCAGTGTCCTTCACTGTCCTGGCAGAGAAGTTGCTTGGGCACAGGGATCTGAAACCACACCACGTCGACGGGGTAAGGAGCACTGGTTCTAAGGGTCAGCTGCTTGGGCTCAAATCTGGCTTCCCCAACCGGTAGCTGTGCCTCCTTGGGCCACTGCTTTTGCCTCTCTGTGCCTGGTGTCCTCACCTATCAAAACCCCAGACCTGCGGCATGGGGTTGCTGTATGCGTTAGACAAGTCCATACCCGCGAGGTGTTTTGAGGGGGTGCTTTGCATATAGATTGTGCTCCTAACCAATAGCTGCCACTTCTCCTGGGGGCGGGGTGGTCAAAGTGGTGCCTGGAGAGGCCGAAGCAGGTTGTGCAGGACCCTCAAGGCTGCTGCGCTTGCTCAGACCGTATCTGGAGGCCCAGGGGGAGCAGAGGGGGGCAGGGTTTGAGAAGATGGGCCTGAACTTTTGTGGTGGACGTGACCCTAGAAAGATCTTACCTACATAGGACCCTCCGTCGGCCTCCCAGGAAGCTGGTCACCCTGTCTCGCTTGATAACCTGGGGCTTTTCTACTCGACCGCATCTCTCTCATTGCACTGCCCCTGTTGCTTGAAGACTGTGATTAGTGACTGCCCACCTCCTGCCTTTGGACAAACCCCCGTTCCTTCCCTGGGCCTCACTTTCCCCATCTGATGGTGTGGGGCTGGCTAATTTCTAAGGGTAGTTCCAAGCACCTGCGCCCTGGAGCGGAGCCTGGGTGGCTCAGTCGGCCGAGCGTCCAACTCCGGCTCACGCGATGATCCCACGGTTCGTGAGTTCGAGCCCCACGTCGGGATCTGTGCTGACAGCTCGGAGCCCGGAGGCTGCTTCGGATTCTGTGTCTCCCTCTCCCTGCGTCCCTCCCCTGCTCATGCTCCATCTCTGTCTCTCAAGAATGAATAAATGTTAAGGAAAAAAAAAAGACTTAAAAAAAAAAACAGCCAACCAAGTACCTGTGCACTGGAATTCTATGGCTGTTAGTTGGTGGAGTTGTACTTATTAGGTATACCCACCAGAGATGGGGGAAAGGCTCCCTCTTGTTCCTCTTGGGTCTCTGGCCCAGGAGAAGAGACCCGACGAGAACCCCCTGCCTGGTGACGTGCTTTCACTGCACTGCCATTTTGTGCTTTGCCCTTCACTTGCTGGCGTGAGTGGGGAAGAGAGCTGGCTTGCCAGGCCCAGCTTGGTGCATCCTGATCACTTTTCCAACTACTTCTCCCTTTCCTCCCAATTATGAGACTCCTGAAAATGGTCCTTCCTTTTCAAAGTGGGTCAGAGTCACACAGGGAAATGAGATTATCGGTGATAGAACTCAACTCAGCCAACGAGAGGCTAGAGCATCAACACATTATTGTTCGTTTCCTCCGTTAGTTTATTACTTAATCTTCTGACTTTGAGCTCACATTGCAGTTAGTAAACAAGAACGTTCTTTTTGTAAAAATGTTTGTTTATTTTTGAAAGCGAGGGAGAGAGAGAGAGAGGGAGAGAGAGGGGGGAGAGAATCCCAAGCAGGCTTTGTGCTGTCGGCTCAGAGCCCCACGCAGGGCTCAATCTCACAAACGGTGGGATCGTGACCTGATCCTAAATCAAGAGTCGGGCGCTTAACTGACTGAGCCCCCCGGGCGCCCCAAGAATGCACTTTTGACAAGGACCACGCCCCATTTATAACCACCGCTGGGAGGGACATAGTTCTCTGGCGGATGATCTTTGACTTGTCTTTGCTAGAGGGATAAGAATTTTTTTCTGTCTAGTCCTCTCCCGGGCTTTTCCCCAGGAAAGTGCCCTGTCTTGATGACCTAACTTCAAATTCCTTGACATCTGTCCATCTGTCCTTTCTTGCTTTCTTTTGAGCGGTGGCTGATGCTAGCTGCCGCCACTTTGGAATGCTCAGACATGAGATGTTCATGGGCACTGCGATGTCTCGGGTGTTGGGGAGACGGCAGCAACTCTAACTTGGTCCCTCCCGTCATGGTGGGAGTTGGTACGTTGATTGCCTCTTCCTGTTCCCTTTTTGACATAAACCCATGTCTCCCTTAATCATTTCAGGAGTTGCATCTTCTAGAACCGTAAGGTCAAGACTTGCAGACTTCATGGTTACAGAAGGTTCCAGCTAGTTCGTTGTCTACATGTTGTTAAGATCATCTACATTGCGTCGGCTTCGGTAGCAATCACAGGACCTTATTAATTAGTATTTTGGGAAATATGTTCTATACGAGGAAGTTCAAATAATGCTTAGAAACCACATTTCTTTGGGCAAACCTTGAGAGCCGAGACATTATGGATTCAAATCTAACCTGTCACAGAAGATGTTAACAGTTGTGCTTAAAACAGGGGAGAGGGCTTCCGTGGCCAAATGTCGGGACGTGGTACTTACTCCAGCCCACCTCGGAGAGTTACACTGCACACGAGCAGATTAAAGGCTCTGAGAAGTCCTGCAGTAAAGAAACCCATTTGACATTGACTCAGCATTTTCCAAATGCTTATTAGCTTTAGAATTTGTTTCTGGTCCTCATAAACCCATTTAATATTCTTCAGAGCCAGCGTTCCACAAAACACCCTGGAAACACTTGTGGAAATGATTTGTTTCCGTCGAAAACTGCCCAATGGCCAATGTAGGTGGTCAGAAAAAGAAATCTGTTATTTGCGAATGCAGAGTTTTGTTTGGCCCAAGTTGTTGGCCCCAAACTGGGGAGCTAGTCTTCTTCTCCAGGGAAAGAGAGCTCACTCCTGAGAAAGACCTCTCATCGATGATTATGATGAGTCACGTTGAAATGTAGGCTGTTGACTGCAGAGTGTGTGTGTGTGTGTGTGGGGGGGGGGTGGGTTGGGCTCCTGTCCCCCCTGTCCAAGGTTTCTCAAGCCAGGACATTGTTTGAGACAGAATAGGCAAGCCACCTGTGTTCCCAGACGATCAAGAAGGCATGTCTGGGGCAGTCAGTGTTCTGTAATGGGGCCCCTGTGACAGTCTTGGCGTGTGGGACATTTTGGAAATAGCCTGTGGTTGCACAAAGCATACAGTACAGGATAATGTATAACAGCACTATCTCTGTTTTAAAGAAAGATATATAGACGTTCAAACACAGGGAAAATAACGGCACTGGGATGATGGGCGATTTCCGTTCTTTTCCTTGTTTTCTACTGTTGCCCAGTTTTCTACTGTCAGCATGCATTCCATTTGGAAAAAGAAACATACGCACATGTACATAAGCCACGTATGTTCAAATAGACATGCCTACCGCAAACACACGGATGTCCCTTGCTGAAACGATATGACACGTAAACCGAGATAAATATACGGCGTGATGAGTTTTGGTCTTAAATCTTTGGCTTCTGGTAGTTCCTTCAAAGTGTGTCTTTTTTGAACTCTTTCCAGATGGGCAGCAAATTTGGGAAATGGAAGCCACGGTGGATAAAGACAAGAGCCAGCCTGTAAGCACATGGACGAGACGACTGAACACCCTGTGTTCCCTCCCGCCTCCCCTGTGCTCTCTTTCCTTCTTTCTCTTCCCCCTCCTTCATCAAAGTCCCAGTGCTTTGGACCTAACGGGCACTCAGTAGGTACTGAATTGAGAAACAAATCGAGCAATTTATCGCGCACCAGACCCCCTGATTTGTAACTGTGACATCATAATGCACTTGGATACAGTAAGTGGCAACCCTTCCTTTGCTGCAGCTAAAGAGTCCAGCTCCCCTTAAATAGCGTTTCGCCTGCAAACGTACAGAGTGTCTTGACTCCTGTAAGATGGGCTGGCTTGATGTGCTTGGGGCCTTGTGTAGGAATTTAGACACTGTTGCAGTTAACGGTGGCTCCTTCCTTCCAGAACATGCTCTTTGTTGAGATCCCTGAATATCGAAACAAGCACATCCGTGCATCGGTGAAGGTCAACTTCTACGTCATCAATGGGAAAAGAAAACGGAGTCAACCTCAGCACTTTACTTACCACCCAGGTAAGGAATCTTCTCCGAAGGCCCCTTTGGTGGTGAAAGGCAGCACGGGCGTGCGGTAAGGACACACGAGGTCTGCTTTCAGCTGGTTGACCTTGGGCAGGTGGCTCAACCTCTCTGAGCCTCCATTTCCTCATCTGTCAAGTGGCACCTTCCTTATAAGATTTACGGAAGTCAAATGCGCGTGAAGCGCTCAGCACGGCGCACGGTAAGCGGGTATGAACGACCTTAACAAATGTTACTGTGAATATTTTTCTTCGGGAGGGCAGCGTAGGAGAGAGGCACGTGGGGACTTGTTCAACAGAAGGGTGCAAAGCTGGCGCCCCCTGTCCTTGTCTTAGATCTGATCATGATTGGGTAAGCGAACGTGGCTGGAAACCTGCAGACTCTTGACACTAGGTGGTCACCCGTGGCCACCTAGACTCCTGGGTGGACAGCCGGCCAGGACGTCTCATTCCCACAAAGCACCACTGTCAGAAGACGAGTGACAAGGGCCATGTTGCATTCATTCATTTGTCCAGAAAATATCCAAGGGCCCCACACTGTGGTTGGCTTGGAGACACCGTCGTGAACAAAATGTAAAAATCCCCACCCTCGTTGGAGCTCGTGTTCAAATGGGGGATTCCGATAAAGGATAATACTGATCACAGGAGATTCAGAGAGTGGGTCATATGGATATTATTGACACGGCAGATTATAACCAGGGCTGCAGAAATGGCCTGCATGCCTCCCAAGTCTGCCCCAGACCTATTAGCCACCTTTCCGGGATTGGGAGCGTGTAATCTGAGACTGTCGCCCAGGGTATAACTTCCATCCTGTGGCAGTTTCACACGGAGCCTCTGGGCTGCTGGAAGCATCAGACCAAGGGGGCTGTCCCAGCAGTCCAGGCTTGGCGGGGCTTGGCTTCGGTGGAGCGTGTCCACCGGCTTCCATGGCCCCTTTGGCCATTGGACCGTCCCAGGACTGACTTGACATGCAGCCAGTGGCGGTGGCCTTCAGGGCCCCCAAACTGGGGGGGGGGGGAATCTCTGGGGAGGTTCTAGACCTCAGTTCAATGATCCTTGTTGGCAGAGAGGTTTTCCGTTGTGTTCTGCGGCCTTCCCACCTCGTGCTTGTGGTCAGGAGGCCTCCCTGGGCCTGGCGTTGGCACCCGCCTGTCCGAGCATGGCCTGAGCGAGAATTCAGTCCCCCAGGTCGGCCAGGGGCTGAAGCGCACGTCTTCGAAGGGCACCTTGGGAGACGATTCCTGGTTTGCTGCCGTTTGCTCTAGCTCCAGAACCTCCTTGCTGCCCTGCTTCCTGACACCTGACGGGTCCCCCCCTTGATGACAGTCCTGTCACCACTTCATTCGATCCAGGGAGGGGACTGGTTCCTCAGCTCCTGGGGCTGGCAGTGCTTTAGTAAAGGATTCTGGAGAAGCACAAGTTCCAGTGACCGCCCTAGGGAGGGAGAGGGACAGGAACTGCCACAATACCAATGGTGGTAAGACGATAATAGCGACAACAGTAAGCCTTGAGCACCTACTGTATACCGGCCACTGTGCTAAGTACTTTCCACACGTCTCAGTTCACCTTCCCCACAACCCCATGGCGTAGGTATGCTGGTTACTGTGACCGATGGGGAAACTGAGGCTCAGGCCAGCAGGTTTCCTTTCCCCCAGAATACTACAGAACTGAGGAGGTGGACCCCACCCCACTGTCCAGTCATTCCTGTTTCCAGAAAATATCTGAGTGTCGGTGGAGTGCAAGGCATCGTTTTCGGTGCTAGGGACGCAGCACTGAACAAAGCAGACCAAAAAAATCCTCCGTTTGGGGAGCTGACAGTCTGGAGCGGGGGTGGTTCAGCTAACGATGGCACATGAAAGACACAGAGTATTCCGGGTGATACACGTTTCCGAGGACGACAAGCAGGGAAAGGCGGTGTGAACTGCGAGAGAAGGTGGAGGAGGGGGCTGGAGGGGACTGTAACGTTAAGCCTTCGTCCCTGAGCTCTGCCCCGGGGAAGAGCCTGCAAACACCCCGGGGCTGAGACGCACCTGCCAGCCGCCTTGCGACTCTCATCGCTCAGGGTAAAATTTCGGGCTTCTGAGACAGGTACACAGGGAGGCTCTTGTCCAAGGCTGATAAATGGCAGAGCCCAAAGGTCTGCTCCCACCTACGTGGCCGCCCAAGGCCGCGTCCCCAGCCGCAGTCCACTAACCGCCCCCCCCGCCCCCGTGCACCCCTGTGGCTCACTAAGAAGGCCCGCCCCCTGTGCTTCTCTCTCGCCCAGTCCCAGCCATCAAGACGGAGCCCACCGACGAATACGACCCCACCTTGATCTGCAGCCCGGCCCACGGGGGCCTGGGGAGCCAGCCTTACTACCCGCAGCACCCGATGGTGGCTGAGTCCCCCTCCTGCCTCGTGGCCACCATGGCGCCCTGCCAACAGTTCCGCTCGGGGCTCTCGTCCCCCGACGCCCGCTACCGGCAGCAGAACCCAGCGGCCGTCCTCTACCAGCGGAGCAAGAGCCTGAGCCCCAGCCTGCTGGGCTACCAGCAGCCGGCCCTCATGGCCGCCCCCCTGTCCCTGGCGGACGCCCACCGCTCCGTGCTGGTGCACGCCGGCTCCCAGGGCCAGAGCTCCAGCCTGCTGCACTCCTCTCCGGGCAACCAGCAGGCCTCGCCGGTGATCCACTACTCGCCCACCGGCCAGCAGCTGCGCTGCGGTGGCCACCAGGAATTCCAGCACATCATGTACTGCGAGAATTTCGCGCCCGGCACCGCCAGGCCCGGCCCGCCCCCCGCCAGTCAAGGTCAGAGGCTGAGCCCGGGGTCCTACCCCACGGTCATTCAGCAGCAGAATGCCACCAGCCAAAGAGCCGCCAAAAACGGACCCCCGGTCAGTGACCAAAAGGAAGTATTACCCGCAGGAGTGACAATTAAGCAGGAGCAGAATTTGGACCAGACCTACTTGGACGACGGTAAGATGCTTTGTTTTTCTCGTCGCCCGTAAGGACGGGGCCCCAGAGCATCCCCCACGCCCAGCAAGTTCTCTGTGTGGTCTGGGTATCTTCCTTCACCCCTTCGGGCCTCCGTGTCCTCTTCCGTTGAAGGGGGTTGAGTAAGATAACCTTCAATGCCTCGCTCACCTGTGTGCAGGAATCCTTTCCCAGCAGGACTTCTGGGGTGGCTGCTTGGCGTTTTAGATGTTTCGCTACAACCACTGCAACAGAAAGAGCAAATGAGGGCAATTCTGGCCGAAGGAGCGTCCCCTGGGTCATGAACTGGGGTAGCTTGACCGCTTCCACTCTCTTTCCATTGCCGGGTTTAGGCCAAGAATAGACAAGCAGAAAGGAAGGAAGGCTAACCTTTTATTCCCGTGGAGAAAAAAAAAAAGTCCTGCTCTATAGCCCTCTTTTGTGTATTTGGGGGAGGGGAGCGGGGAAAGGGAGGGAGCGAGCTCCCTGAAAAGTGGAACATGAATGGGGGGCTTGCAGGCAGGCTCCGGGCACATCTGTGCCATGTGCCAGAGAAACAGAGACGCGCATTGACAGGAGGGAAACAGTGGGCTTCCGTTGTGGTAGCCGGGCTGCTGGGGTGGTTGGGCCAAAGGGAAAGAGGCAGGGAGGCTTTGTGTGAGTCTGTAGGTGTCCAAGTTTGTTGGGGGGGGGCGGTGCGGGCGGTGGGCACAGCTGGAGGGTAGTCACGGCAGAGTGGCCGAGTGTGTGTGATGGTGATCTGTGATCTCAGGGACGAGGGGCTGGTTGTGCTAGGGACTCACCTGGGATCAGGACAGAGAGGGCGGGGCTGGCGCACAGCCTGGGGGGGGGGGGGGGGCGGGGCGCCAGAGGAAAGAAGACGGGCGGTGTGAGTTTCTTAGTAGAAAGAAAACCTATACCCCTGGCCGCCATCCACATCCCCTGATATACCCCGAAGCCTCAATTATTTAGGAAAATTTACTCTCAGGAACGCAGCCAAGCTGTAGGAAATAAGGCAGAAAGCTTCAAAATGGCCACAACGGTTATCATAAAAACCAGGTAGTAAGTATCAGCCTCTTCCTTGGCAGGAATTCTCTGGTGCTTACTCAGAGACTGTTGGCTTTTATTTTATGCAAAGCTTCGACAGTCTGGGGGATCTGGGGGATCTGATTCTGGGACTTCTTATAGTTTCTACGTCCTCTCTCTAGTAACACTATTGATCAAGAACTTCCCCCCCAAACACATCAAGCAAAGATGTCCAGGGCCACTTAGTGTAAAGCCACGTGCCTGGCAAGGCTGACCTCAGGGTGTTGCTGTGTTAATAATTGATCTGTCTAATCCTGAATAATCAAACACAGGTTGAGTTAGAGTCACTGTGCTCGGTTTTCAAAAGGAGACCCATGTGCAATCTGTCCTTGAACAGTTTACACCCCAAGTGGTTAAGATAAAATTCGGGTGCTTATTTGAAAGGGGTTTATCACATAGAAAACCCAGTTCATGCAGAATGCCTCATGCGAGCGGGTAAGTGAAAGCTGTAACCAGACCTCTCTCCACGCATGCGCTTGGGGTGTGTATCAGGGGTGAGGTGCTTTATAAATAAATGATGCCTGAGCAGGCACAGGTAACTTTCCCCAACTGACTCTGTGTCTGGTGTAGGTTTAGTCTCCCAGAGCTAGGAATGTGCCGGCCCCTCCCATCTGCCCATCATCCCACGTTACAGACGAACCATGAAGATCTCTGTTAGAGACCGTGAGTTAGTCCGTGGCCTGGCTCTTGGGGACCTATCAGTGTCAGGGTGGTCATGATTCCCCTTCAAGGGTCCGTCGTGGCCCCAGACCCACACAGATGCTTCCTGCTTTCACAGAAGCCTGTGTTACAGACAAAGCAGCTGAGAGCAGAGACCCTTGAGGGCCTCCTAAGTGCCTTTCTGAACACAGGCAGGTTCAAAGTCATGGTGAAAGTGAGCTCTTGGCAGGTTAGTAACATGAGTCAGCTTTAAGGATATCTCAGAGAGCTGAGTGTGCTGAAATTGCTTCTCCTGATGGAGACTTTTCTTAAGTACTTTCTGCACAAGCCCAATCCCATAGGATTTTAGGAGATATTCTCTGAAATGAGGATTCTGAGGCTTAAAAAGTTGAAAAAATTCTGTAAAGCCAGGTTTTTTTTGTTTAACTTGTCTACTGCAGGACTTCACAGAGCCTTTACTGCACTGATGGACATTGTAAATCTCTAAGGCAAAGGTACTTCCCAGAGTTTCTCACAGATAAGAGAGCGAGCAACCCCAGGGGGTGCTGTTCGTATTACATTTTATTATACTCTCTGTGACTGGAATGTCTGGAGTTGTGCAACATGGCAGGCCTGGGACCCCGTCCCCCGACATTCTGGGAAAATAACATGAAGGAATTTCAGAGTTCAGAAGCTCAGCACTGCTCCATCCCATATGCCTGCATTCATGCTTCTGAATTCTTTGGCTTGGCGTGGGATCAGAGCATGACAGGGCAATAGAATAATTTCTACCTGGGTGGCTCCCAAAAGGCCGCCAGGTGGCTGCTGGTGAGATGTTCAGTGCTTGAGCGGCATTGTCCCAAAGGCTGTGTGGAACCCACAGCCAGCCCTCCAGGGCGGAGGCCCCCGTGTGGCCAGTTGTGCCCAGTGTCAGCCCCAAACAGCCCCACCGCTGTGGCTCCCAGGAAGAACTGCGTGCCGTTTTGTCTCCTAACCAGTTGAGACTTCAGACCCCTCCAACAGATCATTCCGGGCTCCATGGTTGGCTTTGTGGGTGTGGGACTCAGACTTCTCCGTTGATTTTGCGTTTATTTCTGACAGGCGGACCGGAACCCCTGGGTCATTTCTTTAGTCCGGTTGGGAGACATCCTAGGTTTGGAAGCTCCTTTTCTGTCCTTGTCGCCGATGACTCAAAGGGTCACCTTCCCCCCAAACACATACCTGGCTGCACGCACCGTGATGGCATGTGCTCCCGGGATTTCTCACGTGCCTCTCATTTGCCTTGGGGTTTTGGTGGAGCACACTTTCCTTGGAAACGTGGTGAGAGCTGGAGTTCAGTGCTTTGAGGGTCAGGGCAGGGTTCCTCAAGGTAGAGAAGGACTCGGGTCCAAAGGCAGAGGGGTCGTCTTTGAAGCCGGCCACGCCCCTGGAAGCCCCGGCGTGGGGTTACCTTCGCCTGACCCTCCGTGAATGACCCCGAGCGTCATGTCGTGTCCTCTTTTCACGCCTCCCCTTCTCGCGCTGCATTCCTGCGCACAGTCTGTCTGCCCCCCCTCTTTTTTTGGAACTCCGAAACGCGGCTCCTGCTTTCCCCACTCCGAGCACTTGAGACCTTTTCAAAAAGTCTCATTTTGAACTGGCAAAAGAAGTGAAATCCCAGGGCAACACGCACCCGTGCTCCTCCCTCTCCCTGTGCTCCTCCCCCCGAACCGGGCGCTTTCTCTCAGTTCGTTCTGAAATGGATGCTTTGCACACACCCTCGCTTGTTTTTTCTCTGTCGTCTTGTTGCTTCCGTACCCAGTTCCTTGTCGGGAAGTCCCTGGTTTTACCTGGAAAACCGCAGCAGCGAATGAATTCTTCCCTCCTTCCCTTCCTCCCTCCTCCTATCTCCTCCCAGCCCTCCCTGCCTGTAAGCCTCCCTCCTTCCCAAGGTCCCCGCCATCCTGACCCTCCTGCCCTCCCTGCCCCCGTGGGTATTGACTGGCCTGGAACTTGGTTACACAGGTAAAGTCCTTGCTCGCGTGGGGTAACTTTTGGGTAAAGGAGAGAGACATTAGCAGGTGAGGGAATAAGCATATCTCAGATGGTGATAAAAGGCCATGGAGGAAATTGGACGAGGTTAGGAGTAGGAATGCGGCTGGATGGCGGTGGTGTTGGCCCTCAGACGGAGAGAGCAGAGAGGCTGCTCTGGGGAGGTGGGAACAGCAGGTGGCAGCGGCTGTGAGGTCAGAGGAGTGGGCCAGCATTGGCGGGATTTTGGCAACGTGCCGTGTGATCTGACCTACCTTTTGGAAAGATCACTCTGGCTGCGTTTGAAAACCGGACCGCAGGGAGGCGAGAGGCGGCGAACAAGGGGCTTGCTTCATTTCCGACAAAGCCAGGTGGGAAGAGCGAGAATCCCACACAGCAGGCGGGTTATGGAGGGGTGGCGCATTCGACAGGAGGTCGCCTTCGGTGTCCTTTCGTCGTGCGACTCCTTAACATCTACCTGGAATTGTCAAAACGTGATGAGTTCACCGATAGTTGCTGCCCTGCCGCTGGCTGGAATGAAGGGTGGGCGGCTGTACCTTGTAAGCCGCCAGCAGGTGGGGAGGGTTTGTGCTGGGCAGGCCAGGCGAGGGGAGCTGTGCCACCGACGGCACGGTCCCCGCAGAACCGGGGGCTCTCAGGTCATCGGGCCATCTCACCGCAGGCTCCGGGGTGGCGACCCTGTGCCATCAGCCTTGACATTCAGCCACAGACGAGAGGACTGAGGGACGGGGGGAGGCTCGGGACTCCAAGGAGATCCTCGATCCCATTCGGGAAGGTCTTGGGGAGAAGGGACGTGGTCTCGGTGACCCTGGAGCCCCTGTCCGTGACTTGAGGGAACGACAGGTGATGTTGCGTTCACGTTTGTGTTTCTCTCTGTAGAAAGAGCACAGACCAGTCTGGTTTTGAATCTACTTCTCCGTTCTTCACGTGAACTGTTTTCAAAAATCATTTATTGAAATACATTGAATGGATTGGAGTATCTCTCTACATGTTTACCAATTGACATATAGGCATGTGCGGAAATCAGTAGCGTACTTTGAACGTCACCAGCTGGGCCACCCACGTGACTACCACCCGGACCATGCCTGGCATGGAATCATGTTAGCACCCCAGAAGCCTCCGGGTGCCGCCCTCCTGTGTCCCCTCCACCTCCTATGTCCTGTCCTGCCTCCTAACCCCAGAGACTGGTTTTGACTTTCTGTGTAAAAAGAAGTCACACAGTGGTGCCCCTTTGTGCCTGGCTTCTTTGCATCAGCCACCGGCCCGTGAGATCCAGAGCTGCTGTTGGGGGTAGGTGGGGCTCATCCGTGTCATTGTCGTGGACTATTGAGGGGACGTTGGACGTTGAGGGAACGTCCTGTAGTCTCTGCACCCACGTTTCTGCCGATGGACATTTAGGTTGTTTCCGGTCTTAGGGATAAAACTTCTGCGAACGTTCTTGAATTCTTCCCTTGGTGCCCACACATAAGGTGAGGAGTGGAGCCCTTGCCAGACAGTTTTCCTGAGTGGCTGTACCGCTTCATGCGCCCACAACGGGGCGCGGGTGTCTCACGCAGTTGTCTAAGTGTCTGTCTCCTGGGATGCGGCCTCGCTTCCGGCGAACGTGCCTGGTGATGGCGTGTCTGGGCCGCAGACCCAGGGCGCGGCAAGCTGGCTGGGTGTCAGCCACTGAAGCTCTCCAGACCTCTGTTTTCTCACTCGTGAAAACGATACCCCTTGCTCGGCTACTCCACCTGCCAAAGATGCATTTGGGTCTGAACTTGGAGTTGCAGCCAAGGTCATAAGGCTCTCGAAAGACGCTCCGCCACGGACAGTCGCTCCGCTGACCATAGTCCTGATGGGCATCGTGGCTCTGCTTCCCCTCCAGTTTCTGCCGGTGCCTTCTCCAGGCTTGCCTGTATTGTGGCCACTTTGGCCTTTTGTTCTTGTTTGTTTGACAAGAGTAATTTACAAGAAAAAGCAAGCAGGAAAAGCCCTAGAGAAGGCACTGATCTGTGACTGGTTTTCAGGCAGCAAAGAAATCGTGTAGATGTTCTGTTCACCCCAGGGCCCAGCTAGTCCCGAATTTCACTTCCCCAACTGGCAGCTCCCTCCCTGCCCAGGGAAGGATGTGGCTGGGGTTGGGCGGGGGCGGGGGGGAGGTTGCTGGGCAGTTCAGTGGGTCAGGCTTCCGACTTCGGCTCAGGTCATGATCTCGCGGTCCGTGGGTTCGGGCCCCGCGTCGGGCTCTGTGCTGACAGCTCGGAGCCTGGAACCTGCTGCGGGTTCTGTGTCTCCCTTTCTCTCTCTGCCCCTCCCCCCCTCATGCTCTGTCTCTCTCTCTCAAAAATAAATTAAAAAAAAAAAAAAAAAGACAGACATGGTGGGGGAAGTGAGCATTGCTGGTCTCACGGTGGCAGCGGGTACCTTCCCGGCTACCCTGGGCCGAGCCCCTGGGGCACACTGGGAAGAGCCGACCACACCACGTGGACTTCTCCGTGGAGGTGGTTGCTTTGGGCCGGCAGGCAGACTTGCAGCCCACTGCATAAACTGTGCGGTGCGGTAGGCGGCCCGCCCTCCTGCCTTCTGTCTTCCGTGTTTGGTCTTGTTTTAATCTTCCCCTTTGCCTTGTTCACGGCTGTCGGTATTTGCCCAGCGTGACTCCGTAGGACAGGAGACCCTGGCTCGAGGTGTCTCACTCACTTGTGAACCTTGGGCCGGTGTCTCCGCTTTCCTCTCTGTGGAGTGGAGATGATCCGCACTCCTCCCTCGTGCTCCTCCCTCGCGGGGGCCGCGCAGAGAGAATTGCGCGGGTACATGTCACGTGCCTAGAACGGGTAGCTTGGTACAGAGTAACTGTCGGTAAATGTTAGCTGCCGTTTCTGTTTGTGAGCTTAGTGGGCTTCTTGGAGAATGTGGTTTACATTTCTTAAAAGTGTATTTGTGGAGGAGAATGAAACGTGGGCCGTTTCGGTCTTTGGAGAGGAGGACCCTTAAAGCCCTGTCTCCCCACAGGGCGTGGGCTCAGGGGTCCCAACCCAAGCTTCCTTCTGGGGACCTGGGGATGTTTGTCTGTGTGAGATGGTGCCTCCCGCCCGGGGACCGCCCGGGAGGCCGGTGAGCGTGGCCCCTGCGTTGTCCCCCCCCCCCCCCCCCACAGCGGAGCACGGACCAGTGGCCCAAGTTTTGCTGGTTGTTTTATTGGCAGAGGGGCCAAAGGAGTCCTTTTCAAAGGCTCTTTACCCAGAAGCCGGACATGCCAGTGCGTGAGAAACAGGCCAGGGAAGAAAGGACAGAGGGACGCGCAGGAAGGGAGAAAGGAGCCAAGGGTGACTGGCACAGCTTTGTTCAGCAGGTCAGGAATCTTTACTGGGGCTGCCCAGTGCCCACGGCAAGCCTGTGACAAAGCCGCTCCTGTTGGGAGAGGCGTGCAAAGCCCACGGATGGCCTGGTGCTGCCGGGAGTGGCCCGCGTGCCCGGCCGCCACATTGGCCCCGGGAGGGCTGGGTGAGACACAGGCGTCCTCTCTTCTGATGAAAACCAAGCAGAGTGGTTGCCTGGCCGGGCGGCCCGGAGGCCAAGGAGGGCCTGGAGAATCTGCTGCTTCCGTCGCAGAGTGGGGCTGTGCCATTCACCAGAACCAAAGCCAAGTCTGACTCACGCGGCCGCCTTCGGTGGGCACCAACGGAGTCCAGGCCCCGACTTGAGGTCCTCGGTCAGCATTCTCCTTGAAAGTTCATTTAAAGAGGTTTAGCTTTTATGTAGGGAATGTGTTCACATGCTCGACAGACTAAAAGCCTGGGAAAAGGTGCATCCAGCATAGCATGGTCTTGCTCCCACGTCTTCCCTGCCTCCTCTCCAACCTTCGAGAACAGCCTTTATCAGCCCGGTTTTCATCAGCAGCACCCTCTCCGGCCAGGATCCTTTCACAGTTCCTTCCCATCAGCACCCCCAAGAAATGTCAGTCCCACGGAGACGCCGTGTATCTGGTTATGCTCGGTGGCCCTTTGCGGTGCCCTTATCATAACATGTAAGACTTTTTCACTAAGAACTGATTTTGGCCCCCTTGGGAATGAACGCTGTAGAGTTTCTTTATGTAACCGCAAGCAGGTGCAAGTACATCTTCTGGTTTTCCTCCTTCCTTCTACAAAATGTAGCAGATGGACCCCCCCCAGGTCTCCCAAGGATTGGGCGGGGAGGGGGGGGCCGGGGGGTTGTGCACCTGTCGCTCGCCGTGCGTAGGGGTGGGTATGTCAGAGGCTGGTTCTCAGGAATGGGCGGTCCGGTCTGAGGGTCCAGCCGTGATTTAGGGGCCTTTCGGCTGGAGCGTTTCTGGGGTTGCCCTGCCTGCCTTTCTTAAACTGGCCTTGCCACTTCACCCTTCTGTGACCTCGGGCAAGTAACTGACGGGAACAGCCCCAACTCTGAGGGTTATTGTAAGAATGGCAAAGGGAGCCTCCTCATGAGGAAGGCACTTTGGCCGGTGCCTAGTGTGCGTGGTAAGTGCTGTGGTTATCAATATACTTTGCCACCACCACCACCACCACCGTCATCATCATCAACCCTGGGCCACTGCTATGGTCGGAATGTTTGGGCCCCCACAAAATTCATATGTTGAAGCCTAACCCCCAGGGTGATGCTATGAAGAGGTGTGGCCCTGGGAGGTGCTTAGGTCATGAGGGCGGAGCCTCCTAAATGGGATTGGTGCTCTTTTTTTTGTTTATTTATTTATTTTAGAGAGAGAGAGAGAGATCACAAGTGGGTGACGGGCAGAGAGAGTGGGGGTGGGGTGGGGAGAGAAGCCCAAGGAGGCTCCACGCTGTCAGCACAGAGCCTGAAGAGGGGTTAGAGCTCATGAACCGCGAGGCCGTGACCTGAGCCGAAATCAAGAGTCGGATGCTTAACTGACCGAGCCACCCAGGCGTCCCAGGGATCGGTGCTCTTACAAAAGACCTCCCAGAACTCTGCAGTTCCCTTCTGCCACGTGACCTTATAGAGGAAGGCGCCTGTCTATGAGGAAGTGTGCCGAATCTGGTCGTGCTTGATCTTGAACTTCTCGACCTCCAGAACTGTGAGAAATATTTGTTGTTTGTAAACTACCCACTGGCGTTTTTTGTTCTCGCAGCCCCAACAGGCTAGGACAGCCGGGCAGGTAGTCGCTGCGGTGCCGGCCTTTGAAAAAGAGCCCTCAGGCTGAGTCGGCCTGGGTCCTTACTACCTTGCTAGGCCACTACTTGTTAATTCAGCAAAGGACATTTAGAGTCTTTCTAGAAAATTCTAAAGTCCAGAAAACTGCTTGCCTGGAGACGAGCCCGCAAAATTTGCACGAGCTACTGTTGGAAGATCTCTCGAGAGGAAGAGAGAGAGAGAGAGGGAGAGCGAGAGGGAGAGCGAACGTAGGTCTGTGCACCTCCCCCAGAAGAGGAAGCATCACAGTAGAGGCGCGATGAGGTACCTTTATTTTGCCCCTCTCGATATTTTCCCACCTTCCAAGAACCTCAAATTTCCAGCCGTGCCACTTAGCCATCCTTTTATCCCAAATGATGTGCACTTTGTGTTGCCAGCTTATGTGAATGTAAGGGGCCACCTTCCAGCTGACTGCAGACCCAGAAATGCTCAGCCATCTTTTTGAAATTCTGCAGCGCAGATGTCTCCAAAGGAATGCGCTCTTGCCTTTCGGGGTCAGAAGCTCCCAAACCACAAGAAAGTCCGTCCTCAGACTGGCTGTGCACTCGGCCTGCGTTCCAGAGCCGCGTCTGACCCACAGAGAGCAGGCAGGGGCCCGCCAAGAGGACCAGGAGAGCCATCACTTGGTGTGATCCCATGGCCCCACAGTCACCTCCCAGAACCCGCGCTTTTAACCGTTCTGAGTCATTTGCACTGGCATCATTTCCACCTCCGCGTGAGGTTACTGTCTTGTGGTAACAAGCAGCTATCCTCGTGCAGGAATAAGGTGATCAGCTAAACAAGATTTGTGGGTAGGTCAGCACCCAAACCCGCTTCGAAACGCTCTTCTCTGCTTTCCTGCTCGCCAGCACAGAGCGCAGAAGTGTTGAGGCTCACTTCCTCCCTAGCCGGTGCGCTGGGCATGCCCAGACTTCGCTTCCTGCAGGATGATGAAGCAACGTGGTGACTGTTGTGAGCACAGGGATGTGGAGGCTCTTCGCTGGTCCCAGGCCCTAAGCTAAGATAGTCCAGGACTTTTGTATTGAGAAATACAAGACTTCACAGTATCAGCTCTAGCCCTAATTCGTTCCTCTCCCGAAAAATAGAACTTGAAAAGCGATTCAGTTACTGGAGGCTCTGAGCTAGATGCGTGGGCGTTGAGCAAATCTTCTTTCGACACTACATTTTCCTCTCTCCTCCCTACCTTCTCCTCCATCGGTAAACCCATTTCAGGTAAATGTAGAGCTTTATTTGCCCCGGGGGCGGGGGGGACCCTTTAGGGAAGAACCGTGGTTGTACTCCATGCTGTAGACTTGACACATGGATGCATCTTGTTTTTGTTGCCTTTCAGCATAGTTCTGGACTCTTGTCTTGCCCGGGGCCTGTCTGAGTTTATTTTAGCCCCAATCTCTTTTACTTTTCACCCTTGTAGGAAAAAAGAGGGGCTTTGTTCTCCGGGAATGATGAAACCATTTCCCTGGCCCTTCTCCACCACATTCTTGACACCTCTTTAATTTGTTATTGACCTGAGGATCTGGTTAAGCTGAGACTGCCTATAAAGGCAGGGTTGGGGCCTGTTTTGCCCATCCAGGATGTCAGGAGGCTTTCACCGGGCAAAGTCACGAGCAAACGGAGGGCTGCGATTCAGGAAAGGAGTCTGCTCAGGTCCTCAGCAACCAATCCCGCCACTTTCAGGTTTCAGGATGACATCTGCCTCGCGCGTCATCCCTTTAAACTGCCATGAAATCAGATCTCTGGCCAGGCAACCCAAGTGGAGCTCTTCCTGGTCATTTTACCACGAGCGCAAAGCACCCCGACTTGATTTTATGATGGGATCGTCTGTTGCAAGTGGTTTGGACGTAAGTCCCAGGCATTCTGCAAACCAACAAATGGGTTTCATTTGAAGCCTGTTAGTTCCAGCATCCCAGGAAAGTGGAAAGGACACTCCCTGGTTGTTAGTTTCCAAAACTCTGGACAGAGCAGAGGTTCTGTTGCATAAGCTAACTCTGTGGACGACGCCTTTGAAATGTTCTGCAGCCGGTTCTAACAGATTTCTGGAAGTTGATGATGTCTTTTGAATTCTCCGCTTTAGTGGATGCCTAAAAAAGAGTTGACCCAAAGTTGATTAATGCACCCTTTCCATTTCTTACAGATGGATCGAGTTGTGGTCTGCTTCAGTACTTGGAATAGGGACGGCCAACTGGTGTTCCATGGGCTCCATTTAGCCTGCAGATATTTTGCTTGGCCCGCTCAGTATTTGAAAAAATATTTGGATTAGATGCCAACGTTTAAAAACCGGGAGATTGCACATAAAAATACAGATTTCAGGCTTTCCTTGGAAAACCCAAGAATCGGCTGCCCAGGGCCCCACATTCTGCATGGTGGCTACCTGGAATCAAAGTCAAGGCTGACCTTATGTAGAGACCACCTCCTTTAGAGCGCGTACTTGCCCTTGTCTGTAGCCCCCACCCCTCCCTCCTGCCTCCTGAAGGCGGATGGAGTGTCTGTTGTTTTTTGCCATCATGGTTGTGCTCTTGTTCCTCTTATACTTGGCCCACCTCACTCAGTCAGTGTTTCTTCCCGCACCTGTTCAGCATTTGAATTTGTGATCTCTCTTCTGGAAGCGCCACTCCCACCCATGGCTGCCTAACCCCGCCCTTGATACATAGCGAGGCTTGGGAGGTGTTAGCTCCCTCTGTCCTTCTTCCTTCTCCCTCTCTGTTGTCGGGGTTTAAGATGTTTTTTAAAACAACCTTCTATTATGAAATGTATGCAAATATAGAGTAGCACCATGGACCCACCACTCAGCCTCAACTGTTATCAACTCACAGCTAATTTGCTTTCTTCCATACCTCTTGTCATCTCCCACTCCTATTTCATAGTAGTATTTTTAAAAAATTTTTATTAGAGAGAGAGAGAGAGAGAGAGAGAACATGTGCGCACACAAGCGGGGGAGGAGCCGGGGGAGAGGCGGAGAGAATCTCAAGCAGGCTCCAGGCCTAGCACAAAGCCCGGAGTGGGGCTCGATCTCACAACCCTGGGAACATGACCTGAGCCGATATCAGGAGTCAGGCGCTTAACCAACTGAGCCACCCAAGTGGCCCTCGTAGCGTTTTGAAGCAAATCCTAGACATCAAAAATCCTGGACGGCAGAACCATATCATTGCATGTGTAGATACGTACTATGTGTCTCCAAAAGAAAAGGATTCTGAAAATACTCTTAATACTGTTGGCACATATGAAACAGTGAAAATTCCTTAATATCATGAAATATCCAGTCTTTGAAACTTGCTGGTGTCTCGTATCTATCATCCAGGGTTTTTTCTTTGTTTTCATTATTTTATACATTGTCTGAATCAGGATTCAGACCGGGCCCATACATTGTAAGTGGGATTCCTTGGTTCCTCTAAGTCAGCTTTAATCGAGAGGTTCCCCTTTAGAACTGGTCTTTATTATTATTATTATTATTATTATTATTATTAATTTTTACTATTTTGCTATTTCTTTGTTTAAAAACCAGGTGCCTTATCCTGTGAAATATCTCAGTCTGGCTT
This sequence comes from Prionailurus viverrinus, assembly GCF_022837055.1. Lineage (NCBI taxonomy): Eukaryota > Metazoa > Chordata > Mammalia > Carnivora > Felidae > Prionailurus > Prionailurus viverrinus. Next base: position 10,683,233 of record NC_062563.1, read on the forward strand.
TTGGCGATTATATTCCCATGTCCCCGTGTCTTCTCTATTTCCTGTAAGTTGGCAGTCGATTCTAGAGGCTTAATTGGTTCAGGTTCATCTGTTTTGGCCAAGACTGCTTTGTAGGTGGTGGTGGACCCTTTTGTCAGGAAGCACGAGGTCAGGGTGCCTCTCTTTTGGTGATGTTAGTAACTGTCGACAGCCAGCACCCAGCTCCCTTCATTCACTGGTGTGCTGTAATTGCAAAATGGCGATATTCTAGTCTAATTCTGTCTTCCCTTCCTCTTCTGTTAGTTTGGAAAACTTCTATAAAGAGAGACGTCCCTTCCTCAACAATGGTATAATTCATATAGGAAAAGAAAGATGAATGCTTGATTCTTTCCCTTTATTTACCAGTTTTTAAAATAATGGCTTGGTTCCTCACCATCCTCCAGGGGCAGTCAATTAGGGTTTTGTACCATTATGAACTCCCAGATTTAAACATAATTGATGTTTTAAGATTTTAATAGGCTTTTTGGGGGTAGTTCCTTTTGTCCTCATCATTGGATGGAGCTAAATAATATGACTTCCTCTCCTTTCTTTCTCTGGCTTAGCAGTGTGCTTCTTCTGAGGTGTCAGGGAGGAAAGCCTCCTGCATGTAGACTAAGGGGTCTGATCCCTACATGTGTGAAAGGGAAATCATAAAACAGCTCTCGCATGCCAGCTGGCTGATGTTCTCCTCGAAGCATTAGGGAGTTTGGATGTGTGACTTCGGAAGAGTTGGAGTTTGCAGGGCAGGAGAAAGTTACGTATTGATTAGGTGTACAGGACCTCTGTGCGCAGAACACAAAGTAACAGGAGCCTAAACAGGGAAGATGCTTGTTCTCTTAACGTAACAGCACAGGTATAAGCAGTCTGGGGCTGGTATACTGGCCACGAGGTGCCAAGACTAGGCTCCCTCCGTCTTATCCTTCTGCCATTCTCAGGGTGGTGCCCCCATCTGCAGGGTCCAGTTTGGCTCCCGGATGGGGGAGAGGGTGGGGCCAAGGAGGAGGAAAGGCATGCCCCTTCCCTTGAAGGGCATAACCTGGAAATCTCACAGGTCCCTTCATCTGACACCTCATTGGCTAGAGCCCTGTCATGTGACCGTGCTGAGCGGCAGAGGAGTCTGGGAAATGTAGTTTTAAATATTTACACTTCCCAACCATAAAACCTGTTCCTCTGGATGGCAGGAGAGCAGATTTGGGGCACAATGGCAATGGGAAAAGAGCTCCAAAAAGAGGTTGGGTGTTTTGTAATCTTTAACGTTCTTCGGGGTTTCTTCATCTGTTCCCCAAGTATTTACCGAAAGCTTCCCTTGTGCCAAGTGAGCTTTTTAGGTCCTGCGGGCACAGTCGTACATGAAACGGATGGAGTCCCTGCCTTCGTGGAACTTACCTCCTAGTCGGGGAACCAAACAGTTAAATGAACACATATTATAATGTCCCGTGGCCATGGCGCTATGAGGAAAACCTAAAACACAATGGGGAAAGAGGCCTCACACATCCGGCTGCTGGGATCCAGATTCAGGGAACACTTCTCCTCGGGGTCAGTCCAAGAACCCCAAGACTTTTCTTTACCGTCTTTTCGCCTGAGTCAAGTTTCTCAGCCTCGACACTACGGACGTTTGGGGCAGGGTAACTCTGTGTGGTGGGCGCTCCCCTACCCACGGCAGGGTGTAAGGCGTCATCTCTGGCCTCCGCCCACCCGACTCCGGCAGTCCACCTGCCCGGCCCCAGTTGTGACAGCCAAAAACGTTCTCAGGATATTTCCAAAAGATCCCTGGGGGTGGAGAATTGCCACAAGTTAAGAGTCCGAAGGATTTAGCGCCTGATTCTGGCAGAAACCGTGCCTTCGTCATGTTGCATGCTGACCACACTGTGCGGTCTTTTTGGCGACACGGGGATCCGCTCCAGAAGCAGCCTGTTGTTTGTAGATGCGAGAATTCTTACATCTCCCCGGGTGTGTAAAGCCACGAGGAACTAGTTTCTCGCTGTGCACACTGGCTATCCTGGTGAATGCCCGGGACCGTGGCTTCAGGGTCAGATGTCGATGAGTAGTTGTAGTCAGAGAAGCTTGACTCGGAGCCTGCTTTGCCTCCTCCTTGCTTGTGGTCTTGGGTGAGGCATGTGTGAAAAGCCATTTATAGACTGTCAAGTGCCCCACAAACAATGGGGGAGGGGAGCTGGCAGGGTGGGTGTAGCCTCCTTTAGCAGGGGCTGGTGGGCTGACCGCTTCAGGAAACTGCCGGGAGACCTCTCAGTTGGGCATTTGCCTTCTTGGTTTGCTTCTAGTCAACCGATTGCCCATTCATTTATTCCTTCTTTGAAAAGACATCTGCTGCCATCCTACTGTGTGCTGGGCTGTGTGCCAGGTGCTGGGACACAGCAGTGAATCTGTCGGAAAAGGCCCCTCTTCTGACAGTCTCTAGAGAAGAAGATGCTAATCAGAAATGAACCAGTGGGGCGCCTGGGTGGCTCGGTCGGTGGGGCGTCCGACTTCGGCTCGGGTCCCGATCTCACGGTCCGTGAGTTCGAGCCCCGCGTCGGGCTCTGTGCTGACAGCTCGGAGCCTGGAGCCCGCTTCCGATTCTGTGTCTCCCTCCCTCTCTCTGTCCCTCCCCCGCTTGTGCTCTGTTTGTCTCTCAAAAATAAACGAGCATTAAAATATTTTTAAATGAACCAATAAATAATGAGAATTTCAGATGGGGCTAAGTGCTGTGAATAAAGTAAACCAGGTAATAGTAGGGGAGGGAGGAACTTCAGATGGGGCCGTCAGGGACAGTCTGCTTGAGGAAGTGGCCTTGACCTGAGACCCAGAGGAGGAGGAGGTGGTAGAAGAGAATTCCAGGCAGGTAGAACAGCATGTGCAAAGGGCCAGCGCTGGGAGGAAGCCTGATTGTGCGGGGCGGGGGGCAGAGAGAGGTCTAGTGTAGCTGACAGCCATGGCCAGGAAGGGAGTTGAGAGGGTGGTTTTGAGAGTAAGCCAGACCACACAGGGCCTCAGAGGCCACAGTGAGAGGCTTGGATTTGATTCTGGGAGGGAAGGGAGACTGCTGGCGGGTGGCAGGTTGGGGTGTGTGTGTGTGAGGCTGGGGTGTACAGGAAATAATTATGGCAACATTCTCTCGCGCGTACTGAGTGCCTTTGGAGGGCAGAGACTAATTATCATCTCCGAATCACAGCTGGGAGGCCAGGCCGAGGAGGGGGGTGGGGTCTGTCTCAGGTCACAAAACTGGAGGCCCAGAGAAGGAGCTGTGAGACGCGCCTGCATAGGGATGACACGAGAGGGTCCTCTAGATCCAGTTCGTACACAGAGCGGAGCATTTATCGTGGGTTTTTCACCCCTTCTGTCTGATGAGACCCCAGAAAATCGGCTTTCGCCGCAGAGCCGCCAATCTGACCGCCTCCTGGACGTCCCCACGTGGCAGCCCCACAGGATCAGGTGCCCGCCCCACTCGGTCCCTCGCTCCCTTATCGTACAGCTGCCTACGGAATGTGGGGGCGTGGCCTTAGGCAAGTGACTGAACACCTGCGAGCTCACCGTCCGCTCAGGAATGACAGTGCTTCGGGTTTCAACGGTTGACGCGTGGCCGGTTTAAGTGACGCACATAACAGGGTCAGCCACGTGGTGGGCACTTGGCAGGGAGTAACCGTCCGCTCGTCATCTTCCCTGCGACCGTCTCCATCCGTGCCAGGCTGAGGAGTGGCCCGTCCCCGCATCCTCCTCACCAGCCCTTCTTCAGTACCCTCTCCCCGGTTCCGGGCTGAAGCCGTCTGCTCAGACACCACAGGGAGCCTCGTCTCGGGGCCCCTGGCCCGTCTGCTGGACGCCCCCCGAGTGAGGGGCGCGGGTGCGGGTGCGGGTGCGGGTAGCTGTCCTGGGGGTACTGGCAGACGCCCGGAGGCAACCCAAATGCCTGTCAACCAGGAACAGTCACATAGGAGGTCCTGAGCAGCTTGGGGCAGGTATGGAGGGGAGACCTCTTCCTGCTTGTGTTTTTGTACTTAGGGATTTTTTTTTTTCTTCTTTGCTCTAGCAGATATTCCTTAAGAAAATTGCAAAGAGGAAAAAAAAAAAGGGAACACAATCAGGTCTTAGAAACGATCCTCCAGGCTCGTGTAAAAAACGGGGTTTTAGAAGTTCTTTTTTTTTTTTTTTTTTAATATTTTTTAATGTTTACTATTTTGAGAGAGAGAGAGAGAGAGAGAGAGAGTGAGCATGAGCAGGGGAGGGCAAGAGGGAGACACAGAATCCGAAACAGGCTCCAGGCTGTGAGCTGTCAGCACCGAGCCCGACACGGGGCTCCAGCCCTCAAACTGCGAGATCATGACCTGAGCCGAAGTCGGACGCTTAACCGACTGAGCCACCCAGGCGCCCCCAAAGCTTTCAGTTCTGCTTAGGGGTACGTCTCACCATCTGGATGCACAGTTGTCCCTCTCGGCTTTGAGTGGAGGATGACACAAAGCTCTGCGGAGACTTTCTTGCCTCTAAACTCATGCCCACACCGTAACCTCCGCCTGGAACGCCGTCCCCTCCCTCTTGTGCCTTTTGGAGTCTGACCAGTATTTCAAGGCTCTGACGAGCTGTCTTCTCTCTGCAGCTGCTGAAGGGGGCGGCGGGGGGCACGCTTCTCTTTCTCTGAGTCCCGGAGACACACACGGTCCCTGGCAGGCGTGTTCACCACATACACCTCTCAGGTGTTTCTGTGCATTTTTTCTCCCTCAAGTCCAAGTCTCTGGGTGGGAAGTACTAACATCTCGACTTGTCTGTACCCACAACTGCGCCTGGGATGGCTTTGCACACGGTAGGTCCCTGACAACGTTTGCTCATGTCCCCGTTTGCTCAGAGCCTCACCCAGCCCCCTGCACGTAAGATGTGTGGAATTGAGCGAGTATCCGAGAGCAAAATGGGCAGCAAAAACTGCCCCTGCAGCAGTATTTCAACCAGACCTAGGATGAGCGAGGGGACGTTTTAGTCGTCTGGCCTGATACGGCCCAGAGTTTCCCCAAGCACAAGTGCCTCGGCCTTGAACGTCCCGCTGGGACCGTGCAGCGCGGGGAGGCTCCGGCGGGTCCCTGGGTTCCCTCTCAACGCCCCGCTCTCCAGGCCTCCGACAGCCCAGCGGACTTGACGGAGGCAGGGCCCGGAGGCCAGGCTGGGGCAGGCCTTCAAAAATGCGCTGGCCGCGGGGCCCACTAGAAAATCGATTTCTCGCCTCCAGCCAGCCGCGCTGCCCAGCCCCGGGCCATCCTGCAGCTGTTGTGACAGCAAAAGCGAGTGCCATGGAAACGATTGTGCAAAAAGCCCAGAGCAGGCTGCCCGGGGAGAGTGTGTTCAGTAGCTTCCGCGCGGCCCTCCGGCTCCCCTGTTATTCTGTTGTCCTTGGCATGGGCTCGCGCTGGGCTCCAGATCGCTCCTTCTGCAGGGAGACCCGCGACGCGGCTCCCTTCCCATGCCAAGAGGCCAGCCCAGCTGGCACACGTGCCCCTCTTCCCTCTGCGGGGCCGCCTGCCAGCTCCCCGCTCCTCCCTAAGATAGCGTCCCCGGGCCCGGCCGGCCGGGAGCGAGGTGGCCAGGGATGCCCGCGATGGGCATCCGAGCTGGCCCGGGCTTCCCTCTGTAAACAGCCCAGTGTTTGCATCCCGGGGCCTGCCAGGGCTCTCTCGGCCCAGCCAGTAGGGCCTCCCTCCCGCTGTGGTTCCAGGCGTTTCTGGGGGCGGAAAACAGAAACCAGCCCTGTGTTCTCCAGACTGCCAGGCTTCTGAGAAATGCATGCCTCAGCCCAGGGACTGGGGCTCCCTTCTCCTGCTGACCCCTGGCCCCGATTAGAGATGGGGACCAGCTCCCCCCCCGCCGGTGTCCTGATCAGAGAGAAGATTCTAGGGACGGTCTTCGGCCCCACCTACAGTTGCACCCCTGTACTCACTGGGCCCTCCCCTGACCCCACTCCGGCTGCTGGGTGCACGGGGCCTGGGGCTCACCTCAAGGTGGCCTCTTGGCCCTTGACTGTGGCCAGAACCACCCTGGAAAAAGTTTCCTAAATTCCAACTCTAGATCACTGCCCTGGGGCACTTGCTGCTCTGAGGGAGTTTTCTGCCTTTCAGGGTCCCTCCCCGCCAACCCCTTGTGGCTGGTGTTGGCAGAGGGACAGAAGTAAGAGCGACCTATTTAAAGTCCTCCTTGCTGAGGTGGGAATGACCGCTAAGATCGGTGGGTGCTTCAGATTTCCAGGAGGGGCTTTTCATGCCAGTGGGTCTCTTAAGGAGAACTGGGATGGGGCATCTTCACGCGGACATTGGCGCCTCTGGCTTGTGTTTCGGGAAGTTCGGCATCCTGGCCCGAGCCGTTGGCCCTTGGATCTGTTTGCACTCAACACATCTGCTGAGCGCCTACTGTGTACCAAGCTGAAAACAATTCACAGGGTATCGGCTCAGCAGATTCACTTGTGGTTTGTGATAAGGTGAGTGTAGTTCGTGTGTGCACAGGGGGGAGTGTGTGCCCGGGAGCTAGTAGGGGCAAGAAAAAGAAGTTGGCCCAATGAGGTCCTCCTCGGACTTCAGGGTTAACTGATCATTTTAGGCCCGAACAAAAAGCTCTGTCTTTGCCATTAAACCAACGTTTCTGGGCGACGCAGAGGTACAGGGTAGAGTGGTTTCGAGTTTGTGCCCTGGCGTCACCCGCCTGCATTTAAATCCTGGCTCGGCCACCTGCTGTCTCTTTGGCTCTGAGTAAGTCCTCCAGCAGCACCCCCCCCTCCCCGGGCTCTCAGTGAACTACCAAAGGGGAATAATAATTGCCACCTATTCGTGGGGACTCGTGAACACTCATTGGTCAGCGTGCATAGATGTCTTCGGACACGATGTGGCGGTCACCAGCATTATGCATCGACACCTGCGGCCAGACAGGTAAATGGGCAGGTGCTGGGTGGATGAGGGGGGTCCCTGTGCTGTGGATCTTGCAGCCTAAGGGAGAGTAGGGATGACAAGTGCACAGAATTGTGTTTCACACGGCGAGACCGGCTGTGAAGGTGTTTCGGAGGAAACGACGTTCTCCTGCCCCTGGTGTGCTAGAGGCCAGTGCCCTGAAGGGTCACTGCTGACTGCTGCTCCTTGCTAGTTCTTACGTGGTAGACACGCAGGGAACCGGGCTCCGCTGTCTTCCTTCTTCCTTGTCTCCATTCCCTTTCCCCCTGCCCCCCTTCCTTCCTCCCCTGCCCCCCTTCCTCCCCTCTCCTTTCTTCCCTTCTTCCGTTCTCTCTCTCCCTCTCTTCCTTCCTTCCTTCCTTCCTTCCTTCCTTCCTTCCTCTACCAAATTGCTTTTATTACCTATATGGAAGATCTAAAAATAACAATACAAATATCGTGTCCCCACCTCGAGTTTAAAGAAAAAGAACATAAGCACTGCCTTTTAGCTCTTCTGTTTTTAAAATCGTTTTCATCTGGGGCGCCTGGGTGGCGCAGTCGGTTAAGCGTCCGCCTTCAGCCAGGTCACGATCTCGCGGTCCGTGAGTTCGAGCCCCGCGTCGGGCTCTGGGCTGATGGCTCGGAGCCTGGAGCCTGTTTCCGATTCTGCGTCTCCCTCTCTCTCTGCCCCTCCCCCGTTCATGCTCTGTCTCTCTCTGTCCCAAAAATAAATAAACGTTGAAAAAAAAAATTTAAAATCGTTTTCATCTGCCAGTCTTTCCGTTAGGTTTCTCGAGAAGATGGCTCTTTAAAAAACTTCGCTCTGATTTTCACTATCACGGCTAAAAATTTCTAATTCTTCAGTATCAAACGCCATGCTCAAGTTTTCACTTGCCTCGTAAGTGCCCAATTTTTTTTCTTTTTCTTTTTTCTTTTTTCTTTATACTCGTTTGACTCTGGGTCCAGGGCAGGGCCCGCACGCTGTGGTGGTTTGACGTGTGTTTTTGTTTCTTTCCTCCGCCCACGTCCCTGTCCTCTTTCTCCCCTTTGCTCTCTCTCTGCGTTCCAGAAGCGACACGGTTTGCACACGGGCCGGTTTTGCCCATCGAAGCCCCGCGTGCCTCTGATGGGCTGTTCCATCCGTAGCTGTAATCCTTTCCTTTTCCCTGCTGTGCAGTCTTCAGTCACAGGGTTCATGCGTCCATCCCAACAATGGACATTTGGTCGTTTCTAGGTTTCTCCGCTTTGCTTGGTATAGACGACGCCTTCTGGAATATTCTTGCTCTGTCTCCTGGCGCGCATACAGGAGTTCCCGTAGGGTTATCCCTCCAGGGGGGATTGCTAGGCCACTGGGCGTGCACATCTGCCACTTGAGGAGACAGACACTGCCAGACTGTCTCCCAAAGGGGTTGAACCAGTTGACAGCCCCGTCGGCATCAGACAGGCCCCACATGCTCCCAACGTTTGACACTGGGAGACTCGTAAGTGGTTTTGCATGGCTTGTACGTGTGAAACGATACCTTTTGACGAACAGAAACTTTTCATGTAAATTTATTTTCCGAGAGGTTTGAACTGTGCGCGTGGAGCCTCGGGTGGTTCTACCCAAAGTGTGTCACGGGGACTGGCGGCCTAGGTGTCACTCGGGAGCTTATTAGAAATGCAAATTCCAGAAACACTAGGTGGGGCCCAGAAATCTGCCCTTGACAAGGCCTCCAGGTGATTCAGATGCTCCTCGAGTCCGAGGTCCTGGCTTAGGAAACCTTCTTCTACCCATCAGTCTCTTAAAGAGCTTCTCCTGTATCATTTCCCAATACGTCACAGTCTCACCTTTCACACTGAAGTTTGCAATCCACCTGGAATTGACTGTGTGTCCAGCATCAGGTAAGGTTCTAACTTCGTTGCTTTCCGTCCGGATGACTGGTGGGCCCAGACCATCTGTGGAGGAGTCGACCCCCTCCCCACCGGCCTGTAATCCAGCAGTGTCGTAAATATCATTTCCGCGGAAGCGTGGGCTTCTTCCTGGTCTCTTGGCTTTGTTCCGCAGAAGAGTTATGGCAGCTTTTCGTACACAGTCTTGGTTTCTGGTAGGGTCAGTCACCGGCCTGTCGTTCTCCATGAGTGTCTGGGCTTCTATTGGCTGCTTCTTGGCTCTTTGGGGATTTTTGTCTGTGGACATGTTAGGGTCCGCTTGTCAGACTCCACAAGATCGCACTGAATCTCTCCATCAACTTGAGACCATTGAATCTCGAGCGCCAATAGGGACAAATGGACATTGTACAGTCTTGAATTTTTGTGGGTTTTTTTTTTTTTTTCTAAAACCCGCTCAAGACCGTCCTTTGTAACAGAAGTGGAGACAGAACTGCCTCACACGGGGATTCGCTGTCATTCCCAGCCACTGACGCTGCCACACGGGCTGGGATGTGCCTCGCGAGCTCACGATGGCCCTGAAGCCTGCCCGCCCCCTCAACGCTCAGCTGCCTCAGTGGATGCTCCGGGTCAGGAAGGTGGAGGGCATTAGTTGGAAAGCCCTTTCTAAGTGTCTCTGGTTTCCTGCAGACGTGCTGTGCTTAGAACCTGCCTCCTGCAAAGGTCTTTGCATGGGCGCTTTCTAGCCACGTTCCAGTCGGCAGAACAAATGGGCTCAGGATAGAGATGTTCACAGGTGGAGATGCAGCTTCTCACTCTTTAAGTTGCACTCAGTGGAAAGCAGAGGTTTGGGGTTCCAGATCCCCCAGTGCTCGTCTCGACCGCGTTTGCGTCATGGTTCTTTTAGGCTTGCTGTGTGCAACGCTTGGTAGTGGGGGAGGGGCGTGGGCCTCGTGAACCTCTTGAGCCGGCATTCGCTAGTCAGAGGGAGCTGGGTGGGTGACGGCACGACCAAAGCTTGGAGGCCCTGGCTTCTCCCTGAGGACGGCAAAGCGTGATTTCTCACCGCTTCTCTCGGGACCTGCTCTGAGGCTCTGAGACGATACGCCATGTTTTGCCACAGTGAAGTCAGCGCTGGGTCGCCAATACTCAGAGCCGTGGCTTACGCGTTCATTTATTCCTTTTTTCACTTAATGGCTCGTTCATCCAGCGGCTACGCATCGTCACTGCTGGGGACACCGTTTGCACAGAAAGGCTCCCAGCCCCTGCCCTCATCGAGCTCACGGTCCAAACACAAACGCAAGAACCAAGTAGCACCAAATGCTGTGAGCAAAGGTGATCCAAGAGGGGTGGGAAGAGAGAGAGGAGGTAGCACGGAGGCCTGCTCCTCTAGCAAGGGAAGGATCCCAGAGGAGGAGACGTTTGGCAGAGAGCTCGAGGAGAGAGAGCCTTTCTTTTTATTTTTTTAATTTATGGCCAAGTTAGTTAGCGTCTAGTGCAACAGTGATTTCAGGAGTAGATTCCTTAGTGCCCCTCCCCCATTGAGCCCATCCCCCCTCCCGCAACCCCTCCAGTAACCCTCTGTCGGTCCTCCATATTTAAGAGTCTCTTCTGTGTTGTCCCCCTCCCTGTTCCGATATTATTTTTGCTTCCCTTCCCTTACGTTCATCTGTTCTGTGTCTTAAAGTCCTCGTATGAGTGAAGTCATAGGGTATTTGTCTTTCTCTGACCAATTTCGCTTAGCACAGTACCCTCTGGTTCCATCTACATAGTGGCAGGTGGCAAGATTTCATTCTTTTTGATTGCCGAGCAATACTCAATGAGAGAGCCTTGTAAATATCTAATGAAAGAGCATCCCAGGTAGCAAGAATAGGAAGTGCAAAGGCCCTGGGGTGGTAAGCCTGCTTGCCGTGGTTAAAGCGTAGGAAGGAAGGTGGAGGCGACTAGAGGATGAGGCAGAGAAGCGTATTTTCTTTGATTTTAAAGGTGTGGACTTTCCCGGGGCTGAGGGGGAACCCCTAGGTCCCAGGAGTGTGTGAGTGGTGGCGGGAGAGAGTCCATCCGAGTGGAATCCGGTGGGTGTCCGCAGCATCCAGGCACCTCCTGTGCATGGTGTGGTCCGGCAGCCACTCACCCGTCACCCTCTGGGATCCCCTGGAGTTCCCATCAGACGGGCCCCTGACTGTGGAGGCTGAGCTGGTTATACATGATTTGGAGAGGAAGGCTGCCTTTTGTGCCCTGCCACCCAGATGGCCACCCAAAGCCGGGATCGGATCGACAGCACGAGAAGGCTTGGGTTCCTTTAGGTCTAGAAACAGGTTGCTGGTGGTTTTGTGGGATGTGAGCTTACGCTTTTCTCTTTTGCGGGATCATACCGTCACCAGGAGCGAGCTGGGAGGCCTCCTGTCCTGCCCGGGGAAGCCACCAGCGCCGTCCGAGCCCCGGGCCTCAGCTCTGTTTTAAGGCTTGTGATGTGCTAATACCGTGTCGCTTTTTAGACATGCGCCCTGGGCTCGGCCTTGCGGTCCTACGAGGGAGCCAGGCTACTCTCGGCTTCTTAAATCTCCTCCCCCCAGCTTAACTAGAGTGAGCAGCATTGTTAGCTCAAGCCGTTTTCCCTCAAAAAGTACATGGGTGATTTTTCCTGTGGAATCCTAAAAGCTAGGGTATCCCAGGGTCCAGTCTTTGTTCCAATTTGCATCCGGAGAAGCAGGTTCTGGCTGCCCGAGGAGAACCGCGAAAGAATTCCCACCTTGGTGGCACGCCGGCCTGCCCTCCCCACCCGCCAACGACACCCTCCGCCCCGTTAGCACCTTGGCTTCTGACTCGGAACCAGAGCCCCAGAACTGTCGTGTTTACTCATCCTGAGAGCTGGGGACAGCTCGGTGCAGCGTGGCACTTTTTCTCGTAAGCTCCGAGGTCTTGCTGGTAAGATGTCTGGGCGGCTGGGTGCCGTGCGGGACCTGATTGATGCTGGGGCTGGCTTCCGGAGGCCTCTGGCTTGCAGAGCGTGGGTGACTCAGAGGGCTCTTATGCATCTGCACGCCGCTGGTCCAGGGCAGCCAGCACTCTGTGCAGGGTGGCCTGGGAGGGGCCCCTCTCGGCAGGATGTGAGAAGGCATCTCTGAGAGCACGGCTGACCTCAGACCCGCCCACTCTGAAAATGCAGAAATAGCTGCGGAGGTGAAAGTGCTCTGGGTAAAGAGGGTGGCCGTCCAGTCAGTTCAGCCTGTTAACCAAATGTTCTCCACGTGGCCGGTGAAAACACACGTTAACGACGGGGATAGGAACGGCGCGAGCACACTTTTTTGCGGCTTGACCGGGAGCCGGTTGTATTCACGCACAACCCCTTGCCAGGTTACATGTTGTCATTCCCACGTTGCGGACGAAGGAACTGAGGCTCGAGAAGTGGATTGGCCCATGTTCCCTCCGTGTATACAGAGTGCTCGTGATGGGCCACACACTGTCGGAAGCACCTGTCACGTGGTGACTCGATTCCCAGAGATTCGCAGGACGTGCCAGGGCCTGCCTCCAGCCCATGGCAGGACGTGGCAGGCTGAGATTCGGACCCACGCCCTCTGGCCCCCAGCACTGTTTCCCCGCGGGTCTGCCCTGAGGGCGTGCGCCCCTCACCGCTGTGCTCAGCCCCTGCACTGAGAGGTCCGTGGCCCCTGCCCTCAGAGACTCCTCCAACCTTGCCAGACGCGGGAAGGCTGCCTTTGTGAGGTCAGTGGAGGGCGGAGCAGGGAGAAGGGGCTCTGGGCTGGAGGAAACCAGGCAGCAGTTGAGGCTGGGTGTGGACAGAGAGATGGGTTCCGATGCATACAGCAAGGAGAGGGGGCCTCCCGGCCCCAGACCCAGACCGCATAAAGGTGTGGTGGTAGTGGGAACGTTGGGGCCATAGCATCAGCGTCTGCTCCTTGTTCAAATCCTGCTGCAGACCAGCCGTGTGGCCTTGGAAAAGTCCTTTGACCTCAGGCAAGTCACTTAACCTTGGCCGCTTCGCTGGCAGATGCCTGCCGTGTGAGCATAAATAGAGACATCAGAGAGGCAGGTGCTCTGGCAGAACAGGTCTTGTGGGCGTATCTGAGCTCGGCTGCCATTAATTTTCTCACTGTTTAGAGTCTGGAAGTCCGCGATTGGGGAGCCAGCGAGGTGGGGTTCTGGTGAGAGCCCTCTTGGGACGGGCACCTTCTCACTGGGCCGGCACAGGGCGGAGGGCGAGCGCACGAATTCTCTGGCGTCTCTTCTGATGAGGGCACTAATCCCATCATGGGGGCCCCACCCTGATCACCTCATCGACTCTGGTCACCCCCAAAGGCCCCATCTCCAGATACCATCATGTCGAGGGTTAGCACCACAACATAGCCATTTTGGGGACACAACTGAGTTCATGGCTGGGCCTGGGGGTGACAGGTTTGATAAGGGGATGAGTCAGGAGTTGGAGTTCTGTCCCCATGTGTCTTAGGGACACCTGGAATAACGTCACACACACACACAGTCCTTTCTGGTCCCTCGGACAGCCTTTGTGTTGACGGCAACAAGTTCTCCATACCAGGCCTGTGAATCTCACCTGGAGACATTCAGGACTGGGTTTGGTCCGACCTGGTGAAATTTCTTTCCAAAAGCTAGTAGCTCTTTTGATTCTGGAAGGAGTGGACTGAATGGTCCGGGGGGGGGGGGGGTGGCCCTGATTTATCTTGCCGTTCCTTGCCCCACAGGCCCTTGGCTGAACCAGGAAGGTGGAGGGTTCTTGGCCCTGCACCTGCTCTCTCCCTCTCCAAGGCAGCTGGGCTTGCCCAGGGCTGGGTCCCAGGGTGAGGGCTTGCCCATGAACCTGGGGCCAGGCCTGCGCCCCCAGGTGGTCGGTCTGTAGGTCAGTCAAATCTTACGCTAACCCAGGCTGCGGGCTAGAGGGAGGCAGATGTGGTGGGAAATCTTTTGGGGGTGGATTTAAAGACAAAACGTGCCAAATGATGGGAAGGTATCGTGGAGGGGGGGAGTGTGAAGGGGGAGGGTGCCTCCTTACGGGACACGGGCTTCTGGGCTTTGGAAATGTGTGGATGTAGGTAGGGGTGTCCCCCTGGGGGCTGGGTCAGGCCATCGTGTGTCATGAGGAAAGTGGCCCAGGACGGAGGGGCTTCCTGCCTCTCCGGGATTCCACCTGCTAACCCGTCTCCCCGGCCTCCATCCCAACTCTCACACATCAGCAAGGAGAAACGCACTCAAATGTCTTGACATAAGTGTTTGGTTAATTCCTTCAACCCCCAGAGAGAAAAATGGCTTCCCGAACAATTAAGTATTTATTTTATCATCTCATTGGCGGTCACAGGCTCATTTGTGGGTTTGGAGCGCCATTTCTTTCCCGAATCTCCGCTGGATGTAGCAACCGGCGCCTTTCTTTTGCTTCTGTTTTGGCAACAACGTATTTTGCAACGCTTGCTTTGTGGCTGATGCCTCTCAGCAGAGGTTTGGGGTCCAGGCATGATGAAATGGCAGGACGACAAGGAAGCAAGCCGTGGTTTGTTTAGAATGCTTTCTTGCCTGTGGTTGCTACCTTAGAAGCCGTGTGGTTGCTCGCCAGGAGAGGTGCAACGTAGCTGCATGAAATCAGAAGAAAATTCTGCTGAATTGGAGAAAAGGACTGGGCAGAAGGGGCAAACCCAGCTCAGGCTTGAGTTTCTACAGTTGGTGAGTCCTTTCTCCTAGGGCAGCATAGCTTAGAGAAAGTCCCAAGTCGTCGTTCCCTAGACTGTAAGCGGATGCGTAATCACGGGAAACGTGGAAAAGGGGATAAGGTGGTAGCAGTTTGGACTGTGGTTGGGAGGGACATCAGTGTTTTCATCGTAGAGCCAGCAGACTGCCCGCACCTTGGGCCGTTCTCGGAGTCCCGTCAGCTGCATGACACAGGTGCACGCGGGTCTTCCCATCTACTTCCATCCCCCTTAGAGACGCTTGCCTGAGATTTCAGGAGGCTGGACGTTAGTTGTATAATTTGGCGAGATGACACATTCTCCCGTCTGTGTTTTTGCACTTTATCTGTCGATACCATGTGCTTGCACGTTAATTATCAGTGTTGATTAATAAGGGAAGCACTTCCAATCCCTGTCTTCAGTGATCATCTAATCCACAGCACCAGTGGAAGGATTCACCGCTTTATGCCTAGTGTTGTAAAAATGCAACATCGCTGTGTAAGTCTTCAGCTGTAGCCTCATAAAAGACCACACAATGGGGCAATGATTCTAGGACCAGAGGCTGCTCTCCTTGGCTTTGTGGTGGAGGGGGGTGTAGGTGTCACCCAGGTAACTCTAAACATGGCTGCCTCTCTTGCCATCCACCTCCATATTACTAACAACTGGCCCGAGCAGCCATGCCGATCAAAGGAACCTACTTCCTCGTGAACCGCGGAGGGAAACAGGATCCTATTCTTGGTTATTAGAGAGGATGCTTTGGCCTGGCCTCTGTCCCCTTTCTCACCCTTCCCTCTTACTCTTCCATGGGTCTTCTTGAGGGGCCATATCGCAGAGCTTATAAATACCGGCCAACAGACCAGGTAGAACATCTTATTTAATCCTCACAGAATCCTTGCCAAGAAGGTGTTGTTATTCCCATTCTGTGGCTCAGCAAGGGGCCAGGAGACTTGCATGGCTGTCACTGGCCGAGTGCTTTTTTTCCAAGGGCTTCTGACACCAGTCTGCATTTTCACCCAGCTCCCAAGACAGCCTGATCATCTCCCAACTACAGGGAGCCTGGGCCTAAGGCCCATGAAGCTGGGGCTTTATTGAGCTCTGCCCAGTGCAGGGGCCCGGTCCTGGACAAACCTCTCCATCTTCCTGTGCCTCGCTAACCTGACCTGAGCAATGAGTGTTGTACCACCAATCCCCAGAGACGGCTGGCGGGGAAGTGGGTGGCTGGGTCTTGAGCTGAGGTTGGGGTCTTCGTTGAATGGAAATAGGCCCTTCCTCTCCCCTTGTCGCCTCTGCCTTGCACCAAGAAACAGGCCGTGAAAGAGTGAAACTTCATGACTAAACAGGAAGCTGTACCTCAAAAGGCTGCAAACCAGTTAGGTGAATGCTTTATAAATTCTCTGAACACTCTTGATGAGGGCTGGGGAGCAGAGTCAGAGCAGGGCTTGCTTCTTGGGTACTGGCTGGCTGGACTGAAAGGCATGGTCCCCGGGGCTCCCCCCTAGACTGGGCTCGCTGCTGCAAGCATGTGACCTTGGACCTGTGCGTGGCACTTGATGTCTACTGAGTGTAGATGGATAGAGTGGAACCTGTTGGCCCTTAGAGCAACTAAGGTTTTTCTGGGAGTAACGACTGACCAACTGCTGTGCCTTCAGTGCCACCAGTTCTTGGGCAGAGACCAGGGATCCCAGCACCGGGTCAGGGACACAGGGGAGTGGCCGATGTAGTGATCAAGACAGGAGGTGGTAGGGGCTGCTGGTTCCCAGATCTAGTTCGAAGGTAAACCCAGAAGCATTTGCATATGGAGGGATGTGAACGGTGACCGAGATTGGTCTCAACAACCGGAAGAAGAGAGTGAGGTTTCTTATGATGGGAACAAGTGGTGGAGGTGGAGGGGCGGGTGTGAGAATCAGGAAATCGGCTTTGGCCATGTTCAGTTTGGGATGCCCAGTGGGTAGTTAGATGGCAAAGTCTGAAGGTCAAGGGTGAGGTCTGGGCTGAAGACATTAATTTGACCACTGTTGGGATACAGATGGTATTTTAAGGCCTCGAATGAATGGTCTGACGATGCCTTTTGCTCTTGGGGTGAACAAGCCACCGTGCACTGGAGCTAAGGCAGTCCAGTGAGGAAACTGCTGGTGGGGCCATGGCCACCCGGAATTTTGGGGAGTGGATGGTTTTGCTTCGGGAGGTGGCCTGAAACGCAGGGTCCAAACTGTTCACAGCAACTGCACTGGAGGAGCTGGTTATTTTCTCCTGTGCCTACTAACCCCAACCCAGCCAACCCGAACGGAGCCCAGCCTGGGGGAGTTCAGCCCCGTTAACTACAGCCCTGCCGGAAAGCTCTCATTATTTGAGGGTTCTCCACCTTGAAGGGGAGATTTCCGGGAGTCTGTGCCCCGCCTCTGAAAGAGCATCCTGGTTTGCCCAACGATGCTGATAAAGCTACAGCTTGTAAAAGTTGGATCGCTCCCTGTAAGAAATTCATCCCAGAAAACATTTCTAAGTGCAGGCGAAACGGACCCTGGCCTTTTACTCTGGCACTTTTTAAAGGGGATTAAGAGAACAAGTGATTGGAAAACTGCTGTAGAGGGGGAGTTTATTGCTTGTAATGTACACTCATCACCACCCCCTTTTAAGGGCCCTCCGTGTGCTGACTGGGCAGGAGCTATAAAAATAGGAACTTTTTTTCACTCTCAACCAAAAAAAAAAAAACAGGAAGAAAATGTGCAGTCTTATGAATTTGCATGCACACCGAGGTTCTATCACTTGTAAGAAGGAAACGAGTCAAATTTAGCACGTAGAAAAGCCTGAAGGAGGGTTACGTTTGAATCGATTCCTCGTGTAATTCTGACGTTCTTTGCTGCAGAAGCTAGCGTGTGTACGTTTTTCTCTCTTCAGTCGGCCCTGATTCGCAGCTCCGTGGCCTGCAGGAGGCAGGGCTGTTTTGTCTAGCTTAGAAAAAACAAAACAAAACGCCATCACCTCGCGGGTGCCCTTTGATCTCAGGGACCCTCATTTCTTGGCACTAAGTCCCTCCTCTCAGTGACTACTACACTGGTTTGGGGTTAATTCCGGCACAGTGGTTTTAAGAGGCTACAGCATGTGGGCTTAAGCTACAGCCGGAGGGTTGAATTCTGTCCTGGGTTCTGAGTTGGCCCTAGGTGAAGAGCTACCCATTAAACGGATGATATTAATGTGAGTTCGGAGTGTAATAGAGGGCAAAGGTGATTTTTTTTTTTTCTTCTCAAAAATGATTTTGCCAATCTTTTTCAGAGCTGATAGACACACACCTTAGCTGGATACAAAACATATTATGAAACAGAATGACTGTGATCTTTGATCCGAGAAATCAAAGTCAAAGGTAATTGACCTCTTCTGCTTCTCCTTTTGTTTTCCAGCTGTGTGTTTCCTTAACCTGAATTACTTTTAGTAGAAGAAATCTTTTCCAGCCGTCCTCACAGACACCACTCCCTGCAGGCTAGCCCCCATCGCTCTGTTAGGGGACACCCCTGAGCTGGTCTGGGAGGCTGGAGCTCACGGATGGGGTGGGGAGGAGAGAGAGGAGAGGAGGCCCTGGGAATTTGCATGTTCTCCCAGGGGCCCCATCACCCCCTCCCAGGAAGAGTATAGCAAGGCCACCTTCCCACCTCTGAGAGTTCTGCTCCTGCACTGGACCAGCTCCTTTTCGGTTTTGTACATGTTGCTTGGTGTATCCAGTTAAGTAAGACTCTCTGCATTGGGGAACAAGACGGGGAAGGTAGATCAGAAGCCCCGGGAAGCTGCTCTCGGAGGGTACTGTGCTTGGTCCAGGACAGAGCTGTGGTTTCCCCACTGAACTCAGCAGAGCCCCTGATGTAGCTTCAAGCACTAGATCTATCCCTCAGTTGACTTTGGACTCTGGGCCTGCATAGAAGAGCCTGGTAACTCACGCAGACTTTACAGCACAGGGGGCAGGACGCTCTGTGAACGTAGAGTCCCCCTGGGACGGTGAGGCTGTTGCTTTACCTTTCTGTGCCTCGGCTGTGTAGATGCTGTTGCTGTGACTGAATGCTGTGCACGTGCCGATTCGATTCAGCACACGAAGTACACTCACCAGAGGTCAGCCGGCGGTGTTGTTGGTTACGTGCCACCTGACATCTCCCTGGCTCATCGGGCTGTGGCTTCTGAAGGGTTCCCTGGTCAGATAAAGTAGGTTCATTCCATCAAGGCCAGGCCCAGAAGTTCATGGCGGCATCACACGGGTTTTTAAATTATACCTACCGTGTATGTCCACGTGGTTTTCTATAGGCACCTCTGAGCAGCTGTTCTGCAAGCCGTTCTGAAAACGCACCCAAATTCACTGCCAGCTGCCACGCCCATCAGCACACACAGTGGCCTGGACATTCTGGAGGGATGGGCTCTGCTGATAAGACATGCTGACACTTCCTAGTAGCGGCATGAAAGGGGTATGGCGGGGGGGTGTTTCTCTGGCACGTTCTCCAACAGCAACTATCAAACGCTGTCCACAAAGGCAACAATGCCATCAGGGAACATTTGCCGAATACCAGGTGCCAGACTCCCTCCCGAGGGCTTCGGATCCGGGACTCAGGGTGACAAAAATGCAGCTAAAATGTCAGTGTGGACAGTGTAAACCACTTCTCAGAGTCCTGAAGGGGCCTTTTTAAAGCGTGTTTCTTCCCTCCCTGGTATTAGCACTTGGCAATGCTTCTGACCTTACAGGGGCCTGGGAACTTTGGCAAGCTGGCTCTGAGGTCCAGGGCCCCTGGGGGATTTACTATCCTGTACCTCTCAGACCCCACCCAAGGCTTTGGGCTTCAGGCCTGTCAAGGGTTTTTTTTTTGTCTTTTTCGCTGAGTCTAAAGTCTGGCCTGGCCCATCTGGAAAGCTCTTCACTGTTCCCGAGTTCCCCCAGAGCACACAGAGGTGGCTGGAAAGTTCCTGAGCCAGCAAAAAGCAGAGCGAAAAAGAGTTTTGTTCTTAGAGGACAGATCATTTCAGTTTTGAGATCAGCATCACAGGAGAAGGGCCAAGGGCCACCTTGCCTGCTCAGCCCTTTTCCACATGCTAGTGGGGAAGAGGCCGGGTGCTCACCCTCAGCTGTCCCAGCAGCTTTACCTCACGGCAGTTGGGACAGAATCGCCCAGAGCACACGTCACGGGCTTCCTGGTCCAGCGTCCTTGCCCCAAGCATGGGTCTCGAGAGGAGATTCGGCCAAGCGCTGCGGGATGAAGAAGGGTAGTGAGTGGACCCTGCCCCTATCCTGGCTCTTAGACTCTCTGGCCTAGAGAATGCAGCCTTCCCCATTCCTGTCCCAGCTCGAGGAGTGGCTGTGGCCTTTGTGGCTGGCCCCCAGACTCTTGTGGGCACTCACATGATCTAACCAGATTTGAGAAAACATGCTTGAGGCTTTGGGGAGAGAAACAGGAGGGGGTCTCTCCACTCCTTCCTGTTGTTGCTTTTTCGGGGAATTCAGTTCCAAAGTCAGCAATTAAGGGGAAAAGGCCCAGAGTCAAAGTTACCCTTGACGGGCTTTTAAATTACACCTACCGTGCATATCCATGTGGTTTTCTACATGCACCTCTGAGCAGCTGTGCTGCAAGGTAAAGTTTGAGAACCTCTGAGCTCAGCTGAATGAACGTCAGTATTGCAGGTGTCTGGCCCTTCAAGGGAATCGTAACATTCCTAGGGCAGAGTGGGATGCTAAGAGAAATCCAAGTTTGTAGACATAAACACCTAGGGTTGTTTGAGGAACAGCACAAGTAAGAGGCATTGGCTTTATTCCCCTCCCCCCCTAAAAAAAAAGTAGGTGAAAAAACACTGCTCTGCCATGGTATATACTAGGGGCTGGTACACTAAGTCTCACACCAGTTGGCAACTGGCCTGTTCAGATCTGGCCCTCGGTCTGTTGTGGCGAATAAAGTTTTATTGGCACACAGCCATGTCCGTTTGCTCACATACTGTCTATGGCTGCTTTCACACTACAGGGCAGAGCTGGGTAGTTGAGTAGGGGGCCCATAGCACTGCAAATATTTTTGTCTGGCCCTTTACAGAAGAAGTTTGATGATCCCTCATTCTTTGTATGCCAACAGCCCTTTATTAGAAGGGTTTTATTTTTATTCTCTCTGCTTGATTTTTCCAGAGTTTTAAAGAGAAAAATATATAATTATACTTACATCTGTCGATCTTTTCCTTTCTGGTTTCAGCCTTAGGTGTCAGGCTTAGAAATCACCCTGAGGTTGTACACGTTCATCAATGTTTTCATCACGGCGCCTCGCGCTAGGGGTGATAAAAGGTCAGGGCTGCCTGTGGTAGAGGCGACACCATTAGCCTCAATTCTGTTCTGAGAAAGTGATACTCAATGACCGCCTTAACCACTCAGCATATGGCCTTCTCTGCTGTTAACTTCGCAGAGGCTGCCCTCGCCTTTTCCTGACATACACACACACACACACACACACTGAGGACGCCAGGACCATGGAAAAAACATGATGACTTCTGCACTTAATAGCATGGTCTCATCAATTGTGTAGCCATCTAGGGTTCAGGTTAATACATGGGCCTTGAGTTCAAATCGCAATTCCATCACCTGGTATGGCAGGGGATTGCCTATCTCCAACTATGAGGCAAGGGTTGTATTGCTAGGTTTGGCGTAAGAAAAACTTTGCATTTGTTACAGTGTGTGGCACGCAGTCAGCCTTCAATAAATGCGAATGGCTTATATTCTTTTGTAGAGAAAAGGTTCCAGACAAGTAACAGATTGGCAACCCATTTGTCAATTGGAGGGCAGAGGAAAGACAGCTTCCCCAAACCAAGTGACCTAGGCTGTGGTGTGGGATATCTGTGGGGGGCTGAGATGCATACATTAGGTACCTGCTGTATGCATGGCACTATGCATGGCACCCTGAGGACACAGGAAACTCAAATAACCTGGCCTAGGAGGGTTGCAAGCAAAGCATTGTGAGAATTCGCTATTTGCTTCTGGAGGAAGTGAGGGCCCGAGGGTAGGAGTGGGAGACAGCTTCCGTGCAAAGGTGGCATTGGGACGAGGAGAGGGGCTGTTCGAGAAATGCGTGTGGCCCAGTTTGGGAAGAGGTGGGAGGAAAGATACAAAAGTTGGCCTAGGATAGATGCTCAAAGCATTTACTGACTGGATGGAACGCAGAAGGCTGATACAGAACCGTGTTTCAGCACTCAGAGTGGGGACGAAGCCCAGAGCTGTCTGTGGGACCTGAGGCTACTTACCACTTGAGGAGAAAAAGGAAGCTCAGAAAGGCGTCACTGAGCACTTCCTGAGGCCCTGTTTAAAAGCGGAGGGTTCCGTGGGGGAACAAGAACATAAAGCACTAGCTGGTGAACTGCCTGGAACGGATACCTGGAGGAGACTGGGCAGGACTGGGGGGATGCAGTGCAGAGCAGGAGAGGGAGCAGAGCCTTGAATGGAGGAGTGAGGAGAAAGGGGCCGCTGGGCTACTCTACCAGCAGAGTGCAGGTAGACGCCTGCGTGGCTGGCGAGGCAAGCAGGGGGCACCCAGAGCGGCGGTTTTGCGTAAGGGAGACCTTAAGCAGGTAGAGCCGCAGAGGGGGACGAGAGCTGGAGAAGGAGGTGCGGCAGGGCTGAGGCAGGAGCCCCCCCTGTCCCATCCAGCCCAGAAGCCGGGGGAGGACCCAGGGAGAGGTTGCATGGTGGGCATCAGGGAACTGGTTTGAATACTTGTGGCTGCAGAGGGGAGACCTCCCTGCAGACAGGAGACCCGGCTCTGGAGCAGAGACCCTCCACGTCTTGGGCTCGAGGTCCCCCAAGTGGGGGGGCCGGCGCCGCCCCTGCCAACACCCAGCTTGCACTCCTGCTCTAGAACTTTCTCCTTGCTCCCAGCCAGGGGAGCCAGCCCTGAGGTTTCAGCAAGAGAAGGTTCCTCTAGCCAGAGAGGTTTCTGCGGGGTTTGAGTGGGCCTCACTTCGGGGCCTGGGCCCACAGCCGCCCCCTCGCCACCCCCAACCACATGAAGGTCTAAGTGCACGCTGTCCGGAGTTTTCCAGACGCAACTATTAGCATCTACCTGACTCTAGCTTTCAGGAAGCGGGCAGAGCGTCTCTGTGCTTGAACACGGCGCCTACCTTCCACCCCCGCCCCGGCCCCTGCCTTCTGAGGAGGGGGAGCGACCCTTTAGTGAGGGCCGTGGTGCCAACATGGCTGCCTACCAGATATTTTTAGAAAGCCGAGGCTGTGGAAAGTTTCCATTAAGGATCGACTCTTCTGGTTTCCTAGATTGAGAAAACAGGAAGCCCTTCAGAATCCGGGCTTTGAAAAGCTTCCCATGAAGCTGCACTGACCCCACCTCCCTCCCCCTGGCATTCTGCTCCCCCTGTGGCTCCCTGCCTGCCTCACAAAGGGCTCTCAGCTTACCAGGCCCGGGCAGGGTTCACAGAAGGGTGGGCTGGGTTCCTGCTTTAGGGCCCCTGGGAGTCAGCTCAGCCAGTACCTGGTATCCAGTAAGTGCCTGGTCAACAACGTTGGTTTGCTGAATGTGAATTCATCCTCTATTAATGGATCCACGGCCATGCTTTGCTGTGCTAATACTATGCACGTGTACCTCCGTAGGTAGAACATCTCATACCTAATGTGCACCATGCTGTGAACACCTGCTAGACACGGGGCACTGTGATAAGTCCATCACTTGCATGATCTTATCCAAGCTCCTCTAGGACCCTAGAAGGGAGGTGACGTTTTTAGACCCGATTTACAGATGGGGAGACTGAGGCAAATTCAAGTAAGGAGGCAGCAGAGAAGGGATGCTAACCCGAACTCCCACCTCACACGTGCTTTCAGCGCATACCTGAAGAACAGGGAGCGGTGCCTCAATAGTTTCTAGCACAAAACGAAGCCCACCGAGGCGAAGCACTCATTCAGAGTCTGACCCCGAGCCTGGGGGTGTGGGGAGTGGAGCCAGCCGCTACGGAACACCACCTGCCAGGCGGGCGCCAGGAGCAGACCTGGGCCTCAGTGCCTACCAGGGACTAAGCCGTACACGTCGTGGGTTCCGCTGACCAGAGGGGAAAACCGAGGCACAGAGAGGTAGAGTCACGCCGCTACCAGTGGAGTGAGGGAGCCCAAGGTCAAGCGTGCCTTTTCCAGCTCAAGGGCAGTTGGCTTTTTTGGGAAAGTTTTGCGCTTTCCCTGGGGCTTGCAGACTCGTCCACGCAGGGGTCTTCTGGGAAGAGCATGCTGGACCTAGGAGGGCTCCGCTTGAGCGTGGGGTGGGGGGGCTTGGAGCAAATCTCAACAGAAACAGAAAATAAGCAGGGAGGATTACGGTGAGGTAATCAGAGACGAAACCCACGAAGAGGACTGCGGGAGGAGGCGGGGGAGGGGAGATTAAGAACCTTCGAAGGCACCCAACAGGGGTCTCCCTCCTCTCCGCTCTCCTCCTGCCCCTGGGACCAGTCGACCCATCCCACTGCACAGGCAAGGGCGTACATAGCCCTCGGGTTTATGCACACCCCCTGCCTCGGATCTGGGCTGCTGCAGAGAGCAACTTTTTACCAAGAAAGTTTTTTTTTTTTCTTTTTTGCCAGATCCCCATTCTAAGACCTTCCTGCCTTGCTTACAGAGACAGGGGCCCTGGATAAGGGGGCCGAGATGGGAGAAGAGAACCAGCTTCTTGATGTCAGGGGCTGGCATTACATTCCTGGTTCCCTTGTGGGGGAGGGGGTGACCGAATTTTCCAGAGCCCCTCGGACAGAGGACGCTTCGCCAGCATGGGTGGGGGGGGGGGGGGTGGGGAGGGGTAAGGCCAGAATTTCTGGTTGTGCTGAGAGAGATGTCGTCTACACTGATGGCTACTCTCAGTGGTATCTCCATCTACTCTCTTTTGAAAAGTCTCTTTTGAGAACTGAATGCTTTGTGGGTCAACTATGGTTGAGTCTCGTAGTAGGTATTTTCCGGATGCTGTAATAACGGAAGGAGTGTGGTGGTCAGCAGAGAGCCTGAACATACTTAGATCCTGCCCTAGGGCCCAGCTCAATTTCTGCCATGATTTTTTAAAGTTCCCTTCACAAACACATCCGTAGCACAAAATATTACTGTCCAGGAAAACAGAAAGAGCACAGGAAGGCATTTCTTACGTTAAAAATTGTCCAACGTATTATCGGAGAGAACAAAAGCGTGGTTTGTTTGTTTAAAGGTTCTAGAAAGCTAAGCCGACCCGTGTTGTTGGTGCCCTCTCACTCGCCCCTCCTCTCTCTCTCTCTCTTTCTCTTTTCTTTTGTAGTTAATGAAATTATCAGGAAGGAGTTTTCAGGACCTCCCGCCAGAAATCAGACGTAGAAGATGCCATTAGCAAGACACCTTCCGTATCTGACCCCTCGGAGCCTTCCACTGCCTCTCACCTTCTGTTCTCTTTACTGTACATCTCCTGGCCCGGAGGCCACACGCGGGACCATGTTCTGGCAAAAAGCTGACCCTCGATTAAGGAGCTCGCCACCTCTCTGTGTAAACACCAGGGAGAACGCTGTGCCTTTTTGATTTTTGTTTTAAATCCCAAAGAGCATCTCGGTTGACTTTCATGGTGTCCTTAAGTGCCTGCTGACCAAAAAAAAAAAACACATTCTGCACAAGACAGCACGCCGCGACGGCCCCGAGAATGGACTGACCGGAGCTCAGGGCGTGGGCTGGGGTGGGGGGTGGAAGATGTGGGCCGTGTCATTAAACCCCAGCCCTGCGTTCACTTTTCCAGGTCACAGATACACCTCCTGTACCTTTTGAAGGAAAAGGAGTTTTCAAACAGCAACCAAGGGAACGTGACCCAAGAGTCTGGCTTATGGGCTGAAGAAAAACGGAAGCCGGACAGTCATCCTTAGGGATCGCCTGTTCCTGGCCACGGTTGGGCCACAGCGAAAGCCTGATTTTTGAGTTTTCTCATTCTGAAGCACAAGTGGCCCCTAACAAGATGGCCTGTTAAAACTCGGCGTTAAGTTATGACACGTGTACACGTTATTTTTTTTTTCCTCTGCTTCAAAAAGCTGGCTGGAAGGTGGGGCTCGCTCCAGGCCAGCAGTTCCTCACCCCTGCAGCAGGCGGTCGGACTCAAGCAGGGACCGCAGGCTGCAGTGTGAACACCTCCGCACCCCTGCAACCTAATGGCTTTCTGCTGCTCTCGCTTGCTTTCTTCCTAACCGGAGTGCTTTTTTCCCCGTAAACTAGCGAGGAACAACAATCTCAGGCATGTGCATTGAATTTTGAGAAGGAATTGAAGAGGAGCTAAAACCACCAAAAAAAAAAAAAAAAAGTGAAGGTATTTTGGTTAAATTGTGAGAAATGAGGCAATGAGCAGGCCTAAGCATTTCTTTTCCTAAGTGGGTTCCCCCGTGAGAAGGGCAGAGTTCCCTCTGGCCTCGACTCCACGTGGGACGCCATCGCAGGCTGTGGCCCCCAAAGTTCATTGGTGATCTTTACCTGAAGCCCTTTCAAGCGTCCCTCGGTCCCCAAGACCTGTCTGCATTAACCGCCTGCATCCGCATCGAAGAGAACCAGCCCATGTGCAGTCCGCAGTTGGACAGAGCTCTGCCCGGACCGCTTGCATGGTGATTGGCCCCCAAATTCTGTCTCCACTGCGCACAGCGAGCCCTCATGAGTCTGCCTCCTCTGGTGCAGTTTCTGCAAACACAGAAAACTCTGGAGTCCTGCACAGGGGTGGGTTCTCATCGCCCAGATGCGCTCCTGTTTGCATGTACCGTGGACACCCCGGGACAAGCCAGGGATTCATTTTCGGCCATTTGGTTTCTTCCCCCGTAATCAACAACAGAATGCAGAGGTCCCGGCACTCTTCGAAAGGCTCTGCTTCGTGATTTCTCAGATCTGCTAGGGAGAAGCGTAGGAAGAGAATCCTGGCCGTTGAGGTCTCCCTGTGGCATTTACAAGTCCTGGCTTCCTAGTCAAGGTTATCCGGAGGTTAAACCTTCCCAACAGCTCTTCCAGGAGCGTGAGGCTTGGTGACTACAGCCTAGTGGGTCTGGTGCTCCAGAGAGTGGACAGAACGCCCAGGGTGTGACCTTTTCATCGAGGCCTAGCATTTGTTTTCCCCCTAACAACCGGGGACCTCTCTTCCACCCACCCCAAGCACAAAGTTTAGCAAAATCCTCTTTAACGCAAATTGCCGCAGAGCTCCTGGGATGTGAAATTCTTCCTAATTCACGAAAAGTTTCCTTACACCAGCAGCTTTAGCCAAAGCAGTCTCTCCAGCAACATTGGACTTCGCTGGGGCAGAGTTAGTGTTTGGTGAGAGATCTGTTCTCACTTGACCTGGCTAGGAACCATTTCCCTTTTTTTTTTTCCTTTGCACATGAGGGATATTGGCCTTCCTCAGTTATCTGAATGTTTTACCCAAGTGCCTTCCTGCTATTATAGCAAAGTCGCTCTGCTTCATTGTGCCTGGATGGGGCGAACAAGGGCTAACGCGTTTTCCATCAATCTTCTAGGTTAGTGAAAAGGGCCTCCTGCTAGTTCCAACTCTTGCACGAACCTGTGCACGTACGTGTGTGTGTGTGTATAACGCACGCACAAGCTTTTTCTGAGACCACCTAGGCTGGATATTAGAGGAAGCCCTTTCATAAACAACTCTACCAAATAGCGAAGGAAAGAGAAGCAAAAAGCATTAGTTTTGAGACATAAACAGGCGAGAGAATGTGTATTAGGAACCGACAGCTAGCGAGAAAGTTTGGTCAGTAACAAATGCCAGGAGGAGATTTTGCCAAGAGGGATTGCTCACCAAATATTTTCAGTCTGGGAAGAGGCAATAGGATCCTCTACAGAGAAGGAGAAAGTAAGGATGTCTAAGTGGGAAAGATGTGTGTGTTGCACGTGTGAGAAGGATCTCAGGTGGAGGTTTGCACTTGCTACATCCAAGGTAATGTAAATATGTAGCATTGCTAACAGGAATCTACCGTGTTGCTGAATGTAGTATATTTCCCGAGTTTGCAAGTCTTCCTGTATGTACAAAAATACTGCTGCCTGATAATATATAATAGCAACCCAAAGTAGTAGGTTATTAAATTTTATTTTCTTACCTGTATTTTTATGCTTTTTATCTGTCCCGAAAATATCACACACCCCTGTTGGAATTAGAAAATATTTATAAATGGTTGAAATCTCTTGCAAGTGTCTTTTTACATATGCTGAGGATTTCCGCCTCCCCCCCCCACCCCAAGAGAAAGGATGTATCCTTGAAAATTTGTGAATCGTGCTAGCAAAAACACAAAACAAAAATACAAAAAAAAAAAAAACCCCACAACCCCTCCCCCCCCCCCAAAAAAAAGCCCCACGGAACTACCCACCTCAGAGTTTATCAGTCACCTGAGTCTTAGAAGAAAGCATCTTTGGAAAAAGAACGGGGATGGCTTTGTGGAAAAAGGAACCATCTGTTGCCAGAGACGACACGGACTTCACCTCTGAGCCTGCGTCTGGTCACGGAGGAGAACTGTCTTGTAAAGTGTTTAGATCCCCCAAAGAAGTGGCCTCGTAGGTGATCGTGAGTTAAAAACAAAACCGCCTGTGTGGTAACGGGATTCTGAAAGACTTCGCAAAGTTCACAGAACCCTGGGTGCAGGCTACCGTTTACAGAGCTGACCAAATCCCGCTAGGTAACCCCTGTACGCATTATCCAAAGGACACGCAGAGTTTTCCAGCATAGACACACCCTAGATGAATCAGGATGGTTCCTTCGAAAAACTGGAAAGCACTGATGGGGCCTTTCTCGTTTACATCCAGTAGCCAAGACGTCGGTCTCAGGAAGTCCGTCTTGGCCAGCGTGGGAGCTGCAACATTTAGACAGACTGGAAGCGGATATGTTCTGGTTGTTACAACAGACTAAAGGGAGGCTGAATGTGTTTGTTTTCATGTCAAAAAACGCTTCCCAAGTGCTTTCTGTTCACAATTGAAAGACCGTCAGAGATCCGGCTAACAATTTTGTTCACGTTTACAGGAGGCATGGGGGTTGGGACATTCCTGACAAGGTCCGGTATCCATTTTTTTTTTTTTTTTTTTTTTTTGGAGGGATGACCCTTTAGCAGGTACCCAACACATCCTAGCCGCCAGTCTTCCAAGCCCAGGGCTTAGGCCTTAAACCTCATGGAGCCAAACCAGCCAATGCACGGGTTTTCCTGCATTCCAGCTAAATGCTTAAGAAGTGTCACAAAGGATTGTGATTGCAAACATCAGTTTCCCTCCGCTGTCAGGAGTGCCTTCAGTTATAGCCAACGTCACCATCTTAACTCAGTTTGTTTAAAAACAAACGTTTCTGTGATTGGTGAGCTGGAGATGGTCCCTAAGCGAGCCCCTCTGAAAAGGAGACGGGATGTTGGGTGTTGGAAAAAACGTTTAACACCCTGCCTTCGTGCAGCTGTCGGCAGCCCCAACACCTGCCCCGTCCCGGGTCAGACGCGTCGGAAGCAAAGGATACATTTTCCATTAGGGCACGAGCTTTCAGCACTGCCCTTGGGACAAGTTTAGACCCTGAGCACCTTGTCAAAGAACCTCCCTTACCCCCATTGCCTCTACAGCCCTCAGAGGGGAGAAAATGTTGACCATGACGTAAGTAGTTCTCCAACAAACAGAATTCTCTCCAACAGGGTGGTGCTGGAAGGCTTAGGTTTTAAAAATCTTGACTGTTAAGGAAGTCTGAATACATCACATTCCTATGCAAAATGTTTTTAATCTCCAGTTTAATGTAGTTTATTTTTGCTATATGTAAAGTATTTTTATACGGCTTATATCGTGATAGTTTAGCAATAAAACAGCTGAAAGCAGTGAGTGCTTTGGTGTATCTTTTCTTCTCTAGAGATGCTGCTCAAATTTGCCTTTTACATTTTGAGTTCATACAGGGACCTTTTCTGTGGGTACAGATACCCCGTATAGGTTTAATCCTGGCCTCAGCCCCAGGGGGTAGGCAAGATGCTATCCTCCATCTAGCACCGGGGCTCAGAACCCACTTGCCCAAAGCGGCAGCGTCAGGAAGTCAACCTGGCTTTGTCCACTTCTCTCCCTGCTCCCATCAGGGTAGCTCTGCCATGATCGGTCTTTAAACCTGTTGAGAAGGGCATCTAGGTAAAGAGGATGTCTAATGTCCACCCTGGGCCAGCTCACAGAGGGTTGCAGAGCATTCACAGACAGCTGGGCTGAGCTGGCCACTTGAAAGGAAAAGCAATTCTTTGTTTGAACATTTTACACAATTTAAAAGCGAAAAGTGTCTTTTACCAAACCCACAAAGAGAATATTTAAATACTAGAACTTTCCAGCTGGCTTCCTCCTGACAACAGCTTTCCATCCCTCACCCCACCTCCCCCTTATAGCTAAAGCACCTAAGAGTTTGGAAGTGATTGCTGTTTAGTCTTAATATTGCTCAAACTTCACCCACTGGTCAGCTCTACCCTGGTCAGGATCCCTGCCCCGGGCCCTGTGCTTCAGGACCCCTCTACCAACACCACAACTTTGCCTTTGGAATGCCTTCTTGGGGACTTGCCAAGCCCCACTTCCAGTGCCTGGAACCAATAGTACCATATGGGTGGGGTGTCCCAAGCACATACAGGGTCCTGGCTACTGGAAGTGACTCCCCATGGTCCCCTCTGGTGGCCGGGACCAGCTGGTTCCCATTTCGTCCCTTTAGAGCATAAGGTTGGCCAGATGCCCCCAAAGAGCTCCAGAACCCACACCTATAGGATCTGAGCTGGCTTCTAGAAGAGCTTCCTGGTGAACAGTTTGTTCCTGATGACCAGCACAGTATTTTAGTTTTAATTTTTTTGTGGGATCATGTGAAATTGGGTCACCAGAATGGTGCTGGAATATTGATTTGAGGCAGTCTTAAATTGCTTGTGTACACAGGATCCCCACAGAAATAATTTGCCCAGGCCCACACACTCTACGGGCAATCCTGCCCCTTACAGTTTTTGCTGTAGCTGTTGTAAAACTGGTTTTGTTTCAATGAACATTCTGAAAACTTTATGCTGCTTTTCCTGGCTAGAAACCCAGAATCCTCTCAAGCAGAGGAGAAGGATAAAACTATACAGCCGTTTAAAAAATAAGTCTGTGTTCTATGTTTATAGCTGAGCCACACTGGGTAAACCAAGTCAACCTGTGCCTCAGTTTCCCCAGATGTAAAAGGTGGATAAGAATAGTCCCTGCCTCATAGGCATTGTGTACTTAACAATAATTATTAGCTATTGATACAACATCCCATCAACTGGCAAATTTAAGAATCACCCAAAGGTGGACCCCATCTTCCCATTATCGGGAAGGAAGCATTCCGAGCTCCGACAACAGGTCTTGGACTTTTCACACTAAGTTGTTAAAGCCAAAAACTTGAGCTCATCCAGTTCCCAAAGCCTGAAACAAAAGGAAAACACAAGGGGCATCTCGTTTCTCTGCACTGGGGCGACTTGGCCAGTCTGTGAACATCTCTTGCCACATGCAACAGCATGGTGTAGTTTTGTACTAAGGAGTAAAAATACAACACTGGTTTAGTAACAAGTGGGAATTGAAGAAATAAGATTTACAAGAACAAGTGAAATGCTGACTATAACATTTTCAGGTTCACAGATTGGAAGGAAACGGATGTCTTGGCAGGAGCAGGCTGAATATGAAATAATCCTGAGAAGGAGGCATAACCACAGGGACCATTAAGAAATGAAAGCCAGACTTCCAGGGAAGGTGGAGGAGTAGGAGGACCCTAAGCTCACATTGCCCCACAGATAAAACTAGGTAACAGACACATCAGTGTAAATAACCCAGAAAATGACACAAAGGTTGGAAGAACAGTCTTTCCACAGCTAAAGGTAGAGAAGAGGCCACATAGAGTGTAGGAAGGGCAGAGACACAGCTGGGAGCTAAACAGACCTGTGGGACTGCCCACTGGAAGGACACTGCACGTTGCAGAGAGGGGACAGAAATACACTCTTACACTGGGAAGTCCACATGCGAAAGACAAATCCCCATAACATTTGGCCGTGAAAACCAAAGGGGCCAAATTTCAGTTCTTACAATCAGTGGGGCTTAAAACCCAGAACTTTAAAAATCAACTTGCTCTGGGGTGCCTGGGTGACTCAGCCGGTGAAGTATCTGACTTCGGCTCAAGTCAAGATCTCGTGGTTCGTGAGTTCGAGCCCCACGTCGGGCTCTATGCTGACCTTTCGGAGCCTGGAGCCTGCTTCGGATTCTGTGTCTCCCTCTCTCTCTGCCCCTCCCCCGCTCATTCTCGCATACTCTCTCTCTCAAAAATAAACTTAAATTTTTTTAAATTAACATGCTCTGAGAGAGCTGGGAGGGAGAGAGGAAACTGGACCTCTGCCCTTAAAGAAACAGCACAATAAAAAACCCGGGAAATAAATATAGAAGCAGCAGTTTGAAACTCCCCTGTGGCCTACGGAAGGAAGATTTGTTTACTAATCTATCTCAGAGCTGGTGCTGGAGGGGCAGGGATCCACGGGACACTTCTCTAGGAACAAAGGAGGTGTCGGGTGCCATTTCCCTCCCCGTGCCCCCCTCCCAGCCTAGACACCCATGGGAAACAGCAAGGCCGCAACGATCGCTACCTAACTTGCTAACAATGTGCTCTGCCCCTGTGTTCTTCTGTGGACACGACCCCTCCACCAGGCCTCTGCCCCAGGTCTCCTCCCATAGCAGACTCCTGCAAACCTTGCTAATATCAGGCTTCATGCCCCCCCCCCCACGTCTGTGGGTCTGCCCCCTCCAACTCAGCCTGCCACTGTTGGGGGCTACAGGTCCCCTCCCACTGGTGGGGACCTTGCTGGCACTGCGTGTGCATTGCTCCCACCTTCTCTTGCAATTTGCTGCTACTACGTCACCAAGCAAACACCTGGCCTAATTCAACTCCAGCCCAAGGTGGCCTCAGACCGGCCCACTAACAACGTAGGTACCAAATTCAGCCCACAACAGGCAAAAAGAGCTAGTTCGGATGACTGGACTGGAGGCAAAAGTGGCTCTGTGACAATAGGGCACATGCAACACACACAGGAGACACTGCTCAGGCACCAAGCTCTGGCGAACAGGGAGCACTGTGCTTCGGGACCTCTTCTTCATAAGGCCACTACTTTCTTTAAAAAAAATTTTTTTCAACGTTTTTTATTTATTTTTGGGACAGAGAGAGACAGAGCATGAACGGGGGAGGGGCAGAGAGAGAGGGAGACACAGAATCGGAAACAGGCTCCAGGCTCCGAGCCATCAGCCCAGAGCCTGACGCGGGGCTCGAACTCACGGACCGGGAGATTGTGACCTGGCTGAAGTTGGACGCTTAACCGACTGCGCCACCCAGGCGCCCCATAAGGCCACTACTTTCAAGAGCAGGAGACATAGCTGACTTTCCTGACACACAGAAATAGACACAGAGTTAAAAAGAGGGGACAGAGGAATAGGTCCCAAATGAAAGAACAAGACAATCACAGCAAGAAAGCTAAACACAATGGAGATAAGTAATATGCCTGATAGAGAATTTAAAGTAATGGTCAAAAAGATACTGACTGGACTTGAGAAAAGAGTGGAGGACCTCAGTGAGAATCTTAACTGGGAGACAGAAAACAAAGAACCAGAGACAAAGAACTCAATAGCTGAAATGAACAAGACCCTAGATGGAATAAATAATAGACTAGAGGAAGCAGAGGAATGGATCAGTGACCTGAAAGAGTCATGGAAAGCAACCAAGCTGAACAGGAGAGAGAAAAATAATAATAAATGAGAATAGACTTAGGGAACTCAGGAACACCATCAAGTGTCATAACATTTGCATTACAGGAATCCCAGAAGAAAGAAAGAGAGGAAAGGGGGCAGAATTTGAACAAGTAACAGCTGAAAACTTCCCAAATCTGAGGGAGGAAACAGAAATCCAAAACATAAGAGAAACAGAGAGCCCCCAACAAAATCAATTCAAAGAGATCCACACTAAGACATATAGCAATTCAAATGGCAAAAAGTAGTGATAGAGAATTTTCAGGGCAGCAAAAAACAGTTATATACAAGGGAAACGTCATAAGGCTATCAGCAGATTTTTCAGCAGAAACCTTGCAGGCCAGAAGGGAGTGGCATGATATATTCAAAGTGCTGAAAAGGAAAAATCACCAGCCATGAATACTCTATCCAGCAAGGCTATCATTCACAATTGAAGGAGACATAAAGAGTTTCCCAGGCCAACAAAAGTTAGAGGAATTCATGACCCCTAAAGCAACCCTACAAGAAATGTTAAAGGGGACTCTGAGTAGAAAAAAAAAAAAATCTAAGTAGGAGTAAGAAAAGTAGGAAACACAGAAGCAGTAAAATTAAGTAGATCTCTAAAAACCAGGGGATTCATGAAATAAAAGGACATAATGTATGACACCATATACCTAAAATGTGTGAGAGAGGAATATAGGTAAATAAAGAGTTCAAACTTAAGTGACTGCCGACTTAATATAGACTGCTCTATAAGAAAATGTAAAATACAAACCTAATGGTAACCACAAGTCAAAAATTAGTAATAGAAATGCAAAAAACAAAAAGAATCCAACTATATCACTAAAGAAAATCAGCAAACTATGAGAGAAGAGAGCAAAAGAAGGAATAGAGAAGAACTACAAAAAACAACCGTAAAGCAAGGAATAAAATGGCAATAAATGCATACCTATTAATAACTACTTTGAATGTAAATGGACTAAATGTTCCAAAAGACACAGTGCGACAGAGTGGATAAGAAAGAAAGACCCACCATATAGGTCAGCAAGGAAATAGTTCTGAATGACACATTGGACAGGTGGATCTAACAGGTCT